>NC_142932.1:129194390-129371890 GCF_046866305.1 Octopus bimaculoides | reverse complement strand
TATATTAGCCTGGTTCATTTCATTTTGAGTTCAAATCCTGCCATGGCATTCTTGGCAGATGGACACCACCCCTCGTTTAGTGCAACTTTTATCAGCTGGTCCTTGGGTGGCTTTAGAGGAAGTCAACTCAACTGGAAACATTTTGACAAGGGTCTTCCTTTTCTGGGTACATTCCTTCCTTTCTCAGTTATCTTGAAGACCCTGAAAAGGAACATGTGTACTGCCTTCTCAGCGGGCAGTACCCAGAAAATTGGCCAATAAACTGGCCAGTACTGCATCAGAACATCTTGGACTAGGATTGGTGATGGTGTTGGTTCTGTTGGTGGTACTTTTGACAATGGAGAAAGTGGTAGGGCAGGGAATGAAGGTGGTGGTGATAGTGGAGATGATTGTGGTAGCAACAGCAATAAATAGTAGGGGTGGGTGATGATAGTGGTTGTGGTTATGGTGCTAGTAGCCTGTTATTATGGTATTGATGAAGGTGATGGCTCTGGCAAAGGTGATAACAGCATTAATTCTGGTTAATTGTATAAACGTCGGTGAAGGCGGTGGTGAGGGCAATGGTGATAGTTTATATAACAGTGGAGGTTGAAGAAAATCTCTTCTGAATGTAACTTAATAAAGTAAATATAATTTTAAAGATGGAAAATTGAAGCAGTAAAAGCAATCACTGCCATATTGTTTACTTGTCGTTCGATGTATTAACTTCTAAATGATATTTCTTGATGAATTTAATGCATGCAAGCAAGATAGCAAGATATATATATATATATATGTATATATATATATATATATATATATATATATATATATATATATATATATATATATATCAGGAGAGAGAGATACATACAAATATACACACACACACATACATACATACCTTCATACATACATCCATACATACACCACACACACACACACACACATACATATATATATATATATATATATATATATATATATATATATACATCCATATACATACATGTATGTATAAATGCAGTACTATGTGTGTATGTGTGAGTATGTGTGAGTGTGTGTATGTATATATATATATATATATATATATATATATATACATATACATACATATGTAGTGATTGAATTGAATCAATTTAAAGATGGAGGCATATCAATGCAAAGCTCACCATAATTGATGACTAGACTCTATGGCACAAATCAACAGATAATCTTTTCCATTAAGGAAGGCAAGTCCATTGGTCTTCATAATCAGCAAATCCAAGAGTATTGAAAATGGAGTGGAAACTCCAGCATGGCAATGTATAATAATAAAAAAACACATCAACAGATTATATTGTCTCACTACAATGTTTCATCAGAAGAAATTCTAATGACATAACACCATACATTTATTGGCTGATATTCCCTCCAGCCTTCATCAGGTGTCTTGGGGAAATTTTGGACCTGGGTGCTCATTCATAAGGTATTTTTTCGATGTCATTATTATCATTATTATTATTATTATTATTATTATTATTATTATTATTTAGGTCACTGCCTGAAGTCGAACTCAGAATCTTGGGGTTAGTAGCCCGTGCTCTTAACCACTAAAGTTAGACATAAGAAGCATTGGATGCGGTACGCAAGACAGACGTTTGCGTTGGTTCGCTCATGTACTACGGATGGACGAGGAGAGCTTTGTGAAGAAGTGCCACTCCCAAACAGTTGAAGGAATCCGGGGTAGAGGGAGACCCAAGAAGACCTGGGATGAGGTGGTGAAGCATGACCTTCGAACATTGGGCCTCACAGAGGCAATGACAAAAGACCGAGACCTCTGGAGGTATGCTGTGACTGAGAAGACCCAGCAAATAAAGTGAGTCCACAGCTGTAACCGACTGGACCCTCCCCCAAAATTTCGGGCCTTGTGCCTAGAGTAGAAAAGACTATACAAACACTATACTTTATATAAAAAGGACCAGTATTGCTATGGCTTATGCCCTTTTCTATTCACATACCAATGCACTTCATATATTTACTTATGATGATCTTAAACAAATTACTGCTGACCAAGAAGACAATGAAGAACCCTTAACCCTTTTGTTACCATATTTCTGTTGAGATACTCTGTTTGTTTTTTTTCAATTAATTTTAAATATAACAAAGAATTTAGTAAAATAACTTAGTTATCCTTGAGTTAGTGTTAAGAACACAAATTGTAAGTAAAGTTTGGTGGAAAATTTTGATTCAGAACTTTTGAAAACAAGACATTTGTAGTACAGAATCAGAGGTGGTTTCAGCCAGGTTGGTATCAAAAAGATTAAGTGGGCAAAATATAGGATCGGTTTTATAATTTCAGTTTGTACTTCTCTTTTTGTCCTCTTGATCTGTGTGCTATAGTATCTAGATATCAACTTTGATAACTTAGACTGGTTTTGGCCATTTTTGGCCCAGGTCATGACAAACTCAATAGCACCACCTGGAAAAGTCTTTTAGTTAATTATTTCGGGACAACATCGACCAATCAAGCAGAGAATTGTTGGTTGAGACGTATCCAGGTGTAGGTGGTTCATCCGGTATTTCCTGGAGGAACTTGTCCAGGTACCGTTTGAAAGTTGTGGGGTCTTTTTCTACTTTAATTTCTTTTGGGATAACATTGAAAAGTGCAGGACCATTTACAGTGAAGAAATTGTGTTGCAATGTTCTTATGTGATGTGACCTTGACCTTTGTAGGGGACGCATGGCACAGGGGCTTAGTCTTGGGTGAGAAAAACTGTTGCTTAATAGTTTTGGCATTGCATCGTTTATCACTTCTTTACTGAAGTTGCTGGGGTATTTGTGATCGTACTAAGGAATGGAAGTGTCTGCCAGGAAGCAAAGGAACATGGACAGATGAAATCACTTTTTGAAAAATTTGCATTAACTCATCCAAACCCAACCATGCCAACATCATTAAGTTTCTACCATTTTCTTATCCGCTAATCTCTATTGACAGAATATAGTCAACGAATTCAAAGTTTGGTACATCAGCCTTCATTACTGCATACTTTATACAGGGATCAACCATTTGGATCATAGCAATTTGAAGGAGTGATATGATTGCTCTGTATATACATGTATGTATATACAAAGGCATAATTGTATATAACATCACTGCTCAGACATAGATGCAGCTTCTTCAGCCAATCCACTCATTAACTGCAATCATATTGACTAGAAACAAGTCTTAATGCAAAAATAACTAAAAAGTTTTTTAAAAACTAGGCACATTTTATCATGAATATATATATCTTAATTTCTTGTTGTAGCAGAGAGTTGTGTATTGTAATCACATGACTGGTTTCAACCAATAAAATGAAAATATTTTACTGCTCTTTTGGTAGAAAATTCAAGTGTTCTGTGACCCATTTTCAACTAAAAATAAATGAGAAAATTTTAATCAAATTAATATTGGTTTGTTGCCAGAGGAATTTGTAGCAAGCTGGAAGATAATCCACCAACACATAATTATGTTATCATTTTGCACATAGATACATACAATCATGCCAAACATTCTCTTTAAACAGACATTTTTGATTTACCTGTGAAGCTCTAATAGTTGCATACACAAAATATTTCTGAACACAAAATAGTGTTCTGTGCTTGCAATATTCTCTTGTTGCCATATTATTGCACAGGAATACTGAACAAAATTTCCTTGCAGTGTTTTCACTTCTGTGATAGAAGAATTTTGTCAAGCAAAAGAAAGGCGAATAACAGTTATCATTTAGTTTTCATTCAATCTTAACTTAAGCTTCATGTAATTTTTATTCCTATTTGCGCAATATTACTAAATGCTAAGCACTCAGATATCTTAATATTCTAATATTCTGATATCATTTCATCATTGCTACATGTCTAATATTCTTTCTCAATTTGATTTGCATAGATCCAGATAAACAACTAATTTTGGTGTAATTAAACTGTTATTGTAGAAGATATTATTTAGTGTCTTTTTCAAGTTGTATTTTAATTTTCATTTTAGCATACCTTTAGGTTTATTTTCTTCACCAATTCTTATTTTCCTTTAGATTACAAAAAAAGAAGAAAAAAACCCCAACAAACCTGTCTGTGAACTGTTCCTTTCATCTCATTCTGCTGGCTCAAAATTGGTTACTAAATACAGCATGTTGAAATTTAAATATTCATTGCTCTGTTGCTAATTATATATCAAGGTAATTTTATTTGATTGAAATTAAGATGTTTCATAAGAATCCCAGTGTAAAATTAACTCGTTAGCATTTTGCTAGATAAATATCTTTAGAAATTGCAAAAATTCAAAAGCAGTGTCAAAATTTCAAGGTTGGCTACCCACATTAACTTTTAATTCTAAGGATGGCTGCACACATTAATGTCTAATCTTAAGAATGGCTACCCATTTAAATTTTCAATGTCATCATAGAAAGAGAAAATTTACAAGCTAATTTCGATTTGTTTTTCTGGGGGGGGGGGGGTGTTTGTATGGAGCACGAATAGTTTGATTTTCATTCTCCTTATTTTTGGTTTAAATTACCTAAGACTTCATTTTCATGTTTTAAGAATATTTGCATGTGTATATATATATATATATATATATATATATATATATATATATACATACATACATATATATATATGTATATGTATATATATATATATATATACATATACATACACACATATACATATATACACACACACATATGTGTATGTATATATATGTATATATATACACATATATACACATCTATCTATCTATTTATATGTATATCTATCTATATATATATATATATATATATAAGTAATAAATAAAGGACAGGTGTGAATCCCTTGCAGCCATTTCTAACGAATTTTTTAATTGATAAATGAGTACATTATATCATTGTAAAAAATGCAACTGAATGAGTGGCAGAATCATTGAATATTTATGTTGTCATGGATTTTAAGTCATTTTAAAAAATATTATTTTAAATGCCCTTCACACATTCATCTGAAGAAAACGCTTTTTTATAATGATATAATGTATTCATTTATCAATTAAAAAATTCGCTAGAAATGGCCGTAATGTATTGACACCTTTATTTTTCATTCACCTATTACATAAAATGCCCCTTGCGTGTTCACCACTGCGACCACAATCCTTATCTGTGTTAACGTTCAGATCACACTGACCTATTAAAGGGCCAAGCTAAGTTGTTGGGTTAAGGAAAACCTTCTAAGGTCAATTTAAACTACAGAGATGATAAACATTTAAAACCAGTTGAAAACAAATCAATGAGATGGCTTCTACTTGGTTGTTTGACTTGTTGTAATTATCAGCCAGTCTTCCTCAAATTATATTCTACTGCCTTAAGAAAAGGAAGAGCACATTCGACAATATAATCCCAGATACATTATGTCTAAAGCAACTGAACAATTACGATAGAATATCTGTGATTGTAGGTCAACCTTACCAAACATGACTGAAGCTCAACGAACATCACAGCTTGCTAAATGTGTAAAAACTGCTCAACAACTTCAGATAAATGAATTCAGTTTTAATTTCTCAAGAGAGTATATTACAGAAACAAAATATTTGCTGTAGTCAAATTGATATAATGTCTTCCTGCTTCGTAATTCAAAGGAGTAAAAGGTTTGTTTATTCCTAATTTTGAGAGACATGCTGTTACCTGGACACACCATGAACATTTGTTACTCAACCTAAATCTTAAAGAGAATATTTTTTTAATCAGTTCTAGAATGTTGCAGTAATTGGTAATTAAAAGGTTATGCTGCTGAAATCACAAAGTAATTACATAATTACATTTCCAAGAAATGAAAGATGAAGCAGTTGAAGAATAGGTTTCGAATTTAAACACCTGAACAATTTTTGAAGCACTCAGCCTCATGTAATATCCTTCAACTGTGTTCATTCATTAGTGAGTAACTAGTTTCTACAGAATCTCAGTCACTGGATCATAATGATGTCAAGCATAGGACATCTAATTCCAGAATTTTCTTTGAAGAAAGATTTTTGAGTTTTGTAATGATTTCTTCCCGAAGCATAAAATCTCAGATTTATTCAAGAACTGAGTGGTATTCTTTTACTGGTTGCAAGCATTGGAATGCAATCACATTGAAGCATCGTCTTCAAGGGTGATGCTACTTCGTTTTTATGCTTGTTACTTATTTTAACAATCTCTGTTTGATGAACTATTTGTAGAACATATAAGAACACAACATAAATAACACTAGTTTATTTTTTGACTGGCATAAGCATAAAAATACATATAAATACACACACACACGCATACATACATACATACATACATACATACATACAAACATACATACAAACATACATACATACATTCTTTAATAGGTTTAATCTTTGACTTGGGCCATGCTGGCTTTCAGAGGCTTTTGTTGATCATTTTGTCCACTGTACTCACCACAGCCTAGGACTTATTTTATTGATCTCTATTTATCAAAAAGGCAAGCAAGCTTGCAGTGTAAAGGACACAGTGTGATGTATGAATGCAAGATAGAGATGAACAATAAACTGTTGAAGATTGACAACTACATCTACACTCCATGTACTCATAAATGTCCAAATACCATTCCGGAAGTTAACACATCTTATTCAGATGTGTTATGCCTATTGTATAATTTCGTGCAACTGTGGGACAGTGCTTGGCTGAAACAAGAATAATTCTAAAAAAGTCACATGATCTGGATACCTTCTTGAACTCAAAAAGTGAAATTTTCAGTTGTTGCCACCATGGTAGCAAATTTGTTTTGTAAACTTGGTCTTCTTCCTTTGGGGACTAAAGAACAGAAAACATATTTGCAAGCACAACCAACACCTTTTGGTCAGGGGAGATACATCCCTGTCTGACTGATATAGTTGTGGCCACATCCTGAGCAAGTCATCACATAAATTTTTGGATGCACAGGTAAAATCAGTCTTAATTACAACTCACTGTCCTTGTTTGAAGTGAAATCCCAAACCTTCCAGCAGGTTGGGGCATGTTCCACAGTTTGGATACCCACATCTTTTAACTTTTGGTTCTGTTTTTGTTGAGTGTAATTTAATTTCACACTTGTCAGTATTTTTTTAGTGTTTTTTAGTTGTCTTTAGTTTTGATGAATTTGTGTTTGTAGAATGTGGTTCATCTGAGGGTCCTTAGTGAACATAGGTAAATTTTGAACAACGGTGTTATATGCCTAATTTTTCTAGGGTTGTGTGTTGAAATATAGGGTAACATTTTTAGATGGGGTGTGTAATTTCATTTTGTTTCCCTTAGTGTTGGGATATCTATTTTCTTCGTGCATTTTATCCTATCATCTATTAATGAAGGTGGATAGTGTCTCTCAACTAGTATGGTCTTAAGGTAACAGGTATTTGTATCAGACACTGTTGTGAAAATCCTTTTTGCTAAATTAAAAGGAATATCTAATTTAATGTGTTTTGGGTGATATGAGTCATAAAAAAGATATTGCTTTGAGTCTGTGGGTTTAAAACAGATTTCAGTTTCAATTTGATTGTTGAATATCTTTTTATCCAAATATCAAGGAATGGGAATTGGTCTTTGCTGTGCTCCATTGTTAATTGAATCTTTGGATTTATACTATTGAACAGTGATTAAAATTTGAAAAGTTTATGAACTTTCTCAATCCAGACCACAAAGCTGTCATCTAGATATCTTTTCCAGTTTTCTCATATAATGGTAAAATGAGCATCCACATTTTTGTGGCGATACTTGATATAAAGTTAATTTTCCATATCTGGAACTGCTCTTATTCCCATCACAATTCCACATTTTTGTCGGTAGTAAGTGATATCAAATAAGAAATAATTGTTCTGGAGGATAAATCATAAAGCTTCACTAATAAATCCCTGGTTCATGCACTCTGGAAATTCTTCAGTATAGTTTTCCTGCCAGAATTTTGATTGTTTCTATTCCATAGTTATGTGGGATATTAGTGCACAGGTTGACAACACCGAAGGAAACTATGACTGTTGCTTCATTGATTGTTTTTGGCAGGTGGTTTAGCATATCTAGATCATCTCTAATGAAGCTTTGGAGATATTTCAAAAGGGGTTTCAGTAGAATGTAAACAGAATTGCTTCAGCGGTGGGTTTCACATGATAGACCATTTATAATGGGTCTTAGTTTTAAATTTTGTGATGCTTAGACAGTAATGGACTGTAATGAAAATTTGATGATTGTTTGCAGGCTTCATTAATTATCTGGCTCTTGTGGATTTTAGGTAAAACCATAGAAAAGACTAGGTAACAAAAGTCATCAAGTGTTTTATTTCTACCTTTAGGTGGAAGACAATAGCTTTTGGTTTTGACCAATGATTCATCAGTGTTGTTATAATAAAGCAGAGCTTCTGTAAGTTGCAATTTTCTGCAGAGTTCTGTAATATTGCCTTTGAATTCATTTTGATTGGATCTGTAAGGGACGGGGTGGGGGTAAATGTGAGTCCTTTTGTTAAAATGTAGATTTCTGTTGTTGAGAAAGTTTTCTTTGATAAGTTTATTACTTTGGGTTTTCCTGTATGTTTTGTTCTAACATGTGTGCTTGTTTCTCCAACACATAAATATAGACACACACATATGAATGTGCATACACACTCAGAAATATATATATATATATATACACATACACGTATATGCCTCTCTCTTCATGTCTCTGTGTATACATATACATGTGCACGTGTGAGTGTGTGTCTGTGTATGTGTAGGTGCTTGAGTATATGGATAGTGGTTTTGAAAATGAAGACTATAGTCTGATATATCTTCCAAATTGTCCTCAAGGATCACATTCAGCATTGGTTTGTAAACAAACTTGACAAGATGAAGGCAGTAAGGTGTTCAACTGATGCAAAAAGAAACATGAGTATAAACTTTCCTAATAAAACAAAATTGAAAAACATGCAAGTCTTGTATACATTTCGAAATTATTTTATCTACTTTATTCTAGGCTATGCTGTGGGAACAAGAACTGATCCAATTGCAAAGACTTTCTCATACATATCTATAAGTTGTCAGCAAAATAATGATATCTCAATGTTCAATAATTTTGAATATTCATCTGTATAATTATTGTTATTTACTTCTTAGAGAGTAGATATTATTTGCTTTAAAGGAAAGAGTGAAATTATAGACACTAATATTTTCTCATTTTACCAAGTAATCAATTGGAAGAGATAAAATATATCTGCTCACTGGCTTAATGCAAGTCTGTGTGTGTAAACACATTCACACACACACACAGACATACCCTTATCTGTACAAGAGTACATATATTCATGTGTGTCTATATGTAAACATATATATACACGTACATATATGTGTGTATATGTATGTATATGTATACATGTATATGTAAATATGTATATATGTATGCGTGTGTGTATATTTATGTTCATACATTGGTGCCCACAGGCACACACATACAAGTACAAAATATAATAATGATCAATATTTCTTAAATAGGACAACCATGCATTATCATGCAGAATTTTACTTGAGTGTTCAATGTATTTGGGCAATTATATCACACCCATATATATATGTGTGTGTGTGTGCGTGTGTGTGTGTTTGTGCATGTGTATGTTTGCATATGCATATATATATATATATATATATATATATATATATATATATATATATATATATATATATATATGTTGTAAATAATAGGATACAAGAAAATGAACCAAGGCATATTAAAATATAAGAATATATTTATGACGACATAAACCTATGTTTCACACATATTTCAGTTCATTGATGGGGAAAAGAACTAGAAATTACAATTCTCTTCTTCTTATCGCCATGCTTTCTGTGACTACCACAAACTTGATTTGCTGCCTAACAAACAAAATTGAAAGCTTTTTATTTCAAATGCTGTTCTTTTCAATGTAAAAACCCTCTTCCTTTCACACATATGTTTATACATAAATACGTATATACATTTAAACATGCATACATATGCATACATACATGCATGCATGAATACATACATACATACATACATACATACTTCCATGCATCCATCCATACATACATACATACATACATACATACATACATGGTGGAATTTTGTTATAAGCTCCCGATATAAACCCTCATAATTTATTGTTGTGAATTTGTGTCCTAGACATGGGAATTTATACAATTACAAAAACAAAACAAAACAAAACAAAATAGTTTATTAGTTTAATTTCTAAAGCCCTCCCCATATCATAAATCCTAGAAGTTCCATTAAAAAATTATTGTTTAAAATCAACGTTTCAAAGATGGACAATCTGAATTTTTTTATTAAATCCCAGCAATGGATCACCCCTGGGTACATCAAGATTCCATTAAATGTGTTTCTGCGGAGGTAAATTGGAAAAAATGTCAATACAAGTGAGAGTGACAAAGAAACAAGAAAGACACCAGGTGGTCGTGATACATGCTAGAAATAACAGCTAGATCACTCTTAAATCATACAAATATTTTTTGCATTATCTTATGAAAACACACGTGCTATGAGAGGTTATATGTGGTGCTTAAACCAGAATATCACCACACATACAAACACACTCTCAATATGATAGTATGGAGGAGGAGGAGAAGAAGAAGAAGAAGAAGAAGAAGAAGAAGAAGAAGAAGAAGAAGAAGAAAGCAAAAATGAAAAGTTGGAAAGAAGAAGAAGGTTGATGGGGATAATAATATATATCTTTAATCAGTTCTTCCCAGCATGCATCAGATGCTAACATATTGGTAAAGGCAATGTTTCATAGATGGATGCCCTTCCTGCCACAGGGAGAGAAATTTGTTCAATAGATATCTTTGTGGATGATGATTGACACCATCATGACTCTGAGAGGTTTTTGCTATTTGTAATCTTTCTAATGGCAAACAGATAATGTGAATAACGTCACAGGGTATTGATTTGTTTCATTTTCATTGGTCAACTTTAGTCAGGTGACAACATACTCTTCACCTGACTGGTTGTTGATAGGAGTAAGGGAGGATTCCAGTTGGATTGATTAGTTTGTTTGTTTCTTGTTTAGAAAAGGGAGACAAAGTTATGAGAGAAGTGATGACTGTGAAGTTATTTCTCAAGAAAGAAGTTGTAACTGTGCCAGTTCTGTTTTTCCTCACTCATTTTCTGGGGATTATACAGGAGAAAGGAATCATATTAGCTCTGTTAGCACTGTACAGATTCATTTAAAACATATACAGGGATGTGAAAGGTATTTGATGACATCATCACCATCATTATCATCATCATTTTGCTATGCTGGTGTGGGTTAGATGCTTGATGGGAGCTGGCAAGGCTAGGATCCACATCAGGTTCCACTTGTCTATTTTGGCCTGGTTTTTACGCCTGGGTGCCCTTCCTAAATGCCAACCAATTTACAGAGTGTGCTGGGTGTATTTTACATATTACCAGCATCAGGGTGGATTTTACATGGCTTCCATCACTAGTGCTTAATGTGATGGAACAACTGTAAACTAGCAAAAACCAAATGGATTTTAATACAAGTTTGGGCCCATGGTCTCAGTGCTAATCTTCCTGTATGGTTATTCCATGAGTCTGCCTTAGCTTTGATGTCTGCTTCTGTGCAGGAGCAAAATCATTGACATGCTTCCACTAAATTATTTTTATTCCTTTCTGACATCAGCTGGAGCAGTCCTCAGATATGCTCTTCTTCCATATCATATTCTGTCTCCATACAAGACAGGAAACCAAATATTCCAGCCCATATCCATCACTATACATATTCTGAAAGTAATTCAAAGTCCCTTGGTGAGAATTTGAAAAGCATTGTGAACTCATTTTTTAGAGGTTGCTTCTTTCTTTTGCAAGGGAGATAGGTATCTTATCATGAATCTATTCTGTTTTCTCATTACCGCTGTCTTTGCTAAGGTGGAGTTATTGTTTTCAGTTGTGTTTGTTTGGATGGATTTGGATAAAACTTTCAGGGATGTTTGGCCTTGTGACTGGCACAAACTGATTAAATTTTGTGATTGATCCAGTACCAGACAAAGATTCTGGATTGTTTTTCCGTTTTTTTAAACTTAATTTTTGAGAGCAGTCAGGTTCACTTTTAGTATTCTCATTTGTGAGAGCAGTCGAGTTTATATCAGATATTTTCATTCTTAAAAATCATCTCTGATTAATCGTTGAGAGGACGTTGGTGTTCCCTTGGCAGGGGTCTACACTCTCTGAGTACTTTTGTTAGTGAAATAAAGAAGTACATTATTTATTCTTCACACATCTCATTTTTTTTTTTCAAAATTTGGTCGCTTATAAAGTCTTTAATTTTCTTGGGTAGAAGCGGTTATTTTGATTTATTAAATGTCTTCCGTATGTAGTAATTAAGAATCGATTCTTACCCTAATCATTAAGCAAGCTCTGGCTTAGGTTAATATCTCCTCAGCTCCGTAGCCAGTTAGATTAGCCAGAAGTGATGGGAAGAGACCAGTTGGTCTTATCCTTTGTCCCTGGGCAAGAGGTAGGTGCCTCATATGGGATGCCACAGTCTGTGACTCTTTTGCTCCCTCCCACATCCTGGATGCTGTAGCTTCTGTTGCTGAACAGAACAAAATCCTGAAGTATGAGAACTTGTCAGTGAACAATTTCTTCCAGCCTCTGGTATTTGAGATGTTTGGAAGGGTAAGGCCACTAACAATGAAGTTCTTATTATCATTGGTGGATCACCTTATCCAGGTGACAGGTGATACCCATGAGGGTGCTGGGCTATTCCAACACCTTAGCTTTGCCATTGCCTTTTCTAATGCTGTGAGTATTTTGATTTGCTTTACTAGGTTCCATTGACCCCTGTGCTGTGCAACCAACTGAAGCACTTGATGTTCAATTGATGTTTTTCGTTTCTTTTTCTGCTTATGTTTGTGTTTTCTTTGATTTGGGATTTGTATTTTAATGTAGTTTCATATTATATATGTATCATATACACACGTATTATTTATGTAATTATTAAATTATCTACATTTTCAATAAATAAACCACAGCAGGACAAAAAAATTCTATCAAAACAGAATCTATTATAAGATTATCATATATTTGTATTTTCTTGGACAAGTCCTAGATTCAGATGTCAAAATTTGTGTCCAGGAAGAATTTAAAGGATTCTAGCATTTCAGCATCAAGCACTTAAAAAATTATATACACGAATATATAGCATTATCATCTTCATTATTTTACATCTTTTTTTAAAAATAAAAAGAGAGAAATAGAAGCTGATGGGAATCTGCATATGTATATATAGATAACCTCATCACCATCTTTCATCTGTTTGACAAGAAATGACAAGCTGAAGAGCTGCACCAGTCTCCAATTGTGTATTTGGAATAGTTCTGTGGGTGGATGGCCTTCCTAATGCCAGAGTATATTAGGTGCTTTTACATGGTGCCAGAACAAGTGCTTTACATATAGCACCAGCATTGGTACATTCTATGTGGAACCAGCAAGAATCTATCTCAATCGCCATGATAGACTGCTAGCAACTGAAGCTTTCTTTTTTTATTCTCTCTTTGTTTATCTTCTTGTGATCCTTTCTGTCGAAGTGTGTAGGCTTGAAATGTAAAAGACTTTCTCATCTTCCCAAGCGTTAAACTAATACATCTGTTTGTTGTTTACACACCTGTCTTCGTCTTTTGTTTTTTGTAAATTCCAACTATATATATATATATATATATATATATATATATATATATTTATGATGTCTTTGCAGCTTTAATAATAAAGCTTATTACTCTACTTTTCGTATTCGAGTACTATTTTCTCCACCTTGTTTCACATTTGTGTGCTTACTCTGGTATATTTGTGTGTGTGCGTGTGTGTGTGTGTGTTTGTGTGTGTGTGTGTGTGCGTGTGTGTGTGTGTGTGCGTGTGTGTGTGTGTGTGTGTGTGTGTGTGTGTGTGTGTGTGTAAGAATAATGGCAAAGTCTCAAAGTAGTGAGGGAGGGGGCCACTGATGATTATGGTGACTTACAGTGACACAGCATTGAATTCTGACTGTTCAGATATGGCAAGCCTAATCTTATTCTTCATTATATTACTTAGAAAAGAAAGCATTTTGGAAAAGAGAGAAATAGAAGCTGATGGGGAGTCTGCAGAAAATATTTGGTGGAAGCATTTGATCACAAGAAAGTCATTTTAGTTAACAGCAGAGTACATGTTGTAGAAAGAGAAGTGAATTTGAATTGAATTCAAGGTACAGATTGTGTGTGTGTGTGCATGTTTGTATGTATGAGTGCACATGCACATGCACAAGTTTGCATGTAAACACACACACGTATGCACACACACATACACACAAACACGCCACACACACATTAAAATAATGAAGCAGTGTTTGTGTTTCCTGTCATGCACACTGAGTTCCCTTGCCTTGCTGTCAACACCTTACACTAAACAATAGAACCACAATAACAAACGCACAGGCATACACCTGCCCCTTTGTTTCTGTGTTTCATATTCTCTTTTGTTTCTCAACCTCTTTGTCAGTCTTTCTTAGTTTCACTCTATGTCTCTCATTATTCCTCTTTATCTTTATGTTACTTTTTACTAACCATCTCTCCATTCCTTTCATGTTTGTTTCTGTTAAAAACGTTTTTTGCTGAATGGACATATTATCAAATAGCTATCCAACTTGCAACTAGCAAAAAAACTAGCATGAATGATATATGAAGTGTATATCCTTAAATGATTTAAATATTATTTAACATCTTAATGTTTTGTTTATACAAAGATCATTAATTAATTAATATTGGACAGGTTCATTTTTAATTATACGTCATCATTATAACTTACTTTCAAATGTTAAATATATTATTCTAAGAAGCAGAATGGTTGATTGAATCCACTAGTCTACATTAAGGATATTTTTTGTAGACTAACATTTGCAGAGCTTCAATACAGACCAGTCAAGCATTGAACTAGATAAAGTTACACACCTATTCTGCAGATTTTACTCTGTAAAAGATTCTTTAAAAGATAAATAAAGAATAAACAATCTGATTTAGTGCAATAATCCGATGCTGCTTAGGCTCCATATTGCTAGATCATCTGTTAAAGCCATTTGCTTAGTGTAGCAGCTGTTGCATGAGTTTTAAACATTATATACGTATGGTTGTTGCCAGTGCCGCCTGACTGGCTCCCTGTGCCAGTAGCATGTATAAAGCACCATCCAAACATGGTCGATGCCAGCCTCCCCACCCCAACTGGCTCCTATGCCAATGGCAGTTAAAAAGCACCCAATATGCTCTTGGAGTGGTTGGCATTAGGAAGGGCATCCAGCTGTAGAAACTCTGCTAGATCAAATCGGAGCCTGGTGCAGCCTCCTGGCTTGCCAGCCCTCAGTCGAACTGTCCAACCCATGCCAGCATGGAAAACGGACGTTAAACGATGATGATGATGATGATAATGATGGACCTTAGAGTTCAAGAAGTCTCGTAAACATTATTATTTGGGTTGAAGCAGAACTTCTGAGAATTTATAATACTGATATTGGTTTCAAATTTTGGCACAAGGCCAGCAATTTCTTGAGGGCAGGAGATATGTCAGTTACATCGAACCCCACCACCACCAGTGCTTAACTGTTACTTATTTTATCGATCCCAAGAGGATGAAAGATAAAACTAGCCTTGGCAGAATTTGAACTCAGACCGTAAGGATGAATGAAATGCTGCTAATCGTTTTGCCTGGCAGCAGGGGCTGCCTGTTTATGACACTGATATTGACATACAAAACAATTTGAAAAGGCTTTCTGAGTAATAGTGTTCCAAAGTAGTGGAAAGTAAGATAGCAGTGACCAAAGGTGTCCTAGGGTATTCTAGGGATAGATATCACTAAAGCAGAACAGGTATGTTATATTGAATGAATGAAACTCAACACATTTCGCTATATTTACAGAGTTTAGGTTTCATTGTTACGTAACATCTTATTTCTAATATACTTATCATGTAATTTAAGTTTTGTATAGAAAGTGTTAGAGAAAATTGATACCCTTATATTTTTTTCCTGACTCTTAATTCTTATATAGTATACATAGAGTCTAGGTATTTCTTGTTAAACCATCAGCCCTAAACATGTCTTCTTCTTATTTGAAACTCCTTAATATATTTATCATTCTCTACATCCAGAAAATCAATAGAATGGATCCTGCATTGGTGAACTAAAAGATTTAATTCCATGTTAGTCTTCCTGAAATCTTGGAGAATTTCTACACAGCTGATTTCTTTTCTTTATACAATATTAACTTTCTTCCAGTGCACAAACTACAACCAATTTATTTGATTTTCTTGTGTTTTGGACTCTCTTATCACCAACCAACAATTCAATATTGGCCACATTCACCTCAAAGTACACAGAAAAGCATTCTGCTTTCTTTGTTTCAAACTTCTTCACTTCCTAACCAATGTCTTTATTCTAAACCTTGTCATCTACACACATAACATTTCCTTTCCAAGTCACTGATTTTTACAATTCTTCTTAAGGGCCTAAGCATTAGCAGAGTAAACTTAGCTGTATTCCATTTGGTGTGACCATAATAGAGGCTTTGAAAACTGCAAAGAAACAGCTAAATTTGAACATGGCAGTGCATTATGTTCTTGAGCAAGATACTTTATTTCACATTACTCCAGTCAACTCAGCTGGCAAAAGTGAATTTGTGTTGAATTACCCTCAGAACTATGTTAAGGGTATGCATGTCTATGGTGGTGTGCTCAGACACTTACACACACACACACACACACACATATATATATATATATATATATATATATATATATATATATATACCGGAGTGTCCGATGAACGGGAACGTGAAACTCAGAGTAACGGTTTTTTTGTTATATTTCTGCTGCTTTTAAATAAAGTATATATATATATATATATATCTTATAATTATATACACAATTATAACAAGGGCTTGGTTTGTGCCTCACCAACCACTGAGAAACAGACGTCAAAAGACACTATTACCACCATAAATTCTCCAAGAAAAACAAGCTACATAATAGGCGAGCAGAAGAAAGAAAATGAATTAAAACTTTGGTTAATGGTGTACATGGTCATGTTTTGGGCTTAAAGTAACAAAAACATTACCTTTTGCCTTCAGAGAAGGCTATAAGAGAAGGATACGAAGTCTGCTTCACAGCATATCTCTGTAAGCCTCGACGGAAATAAGATACGCAAAGACGCAGCTCGCTTACATATTCATGGTCACTCGTATATTTATGTCTTGGAATACTGATGCTGATGAAGGCAAAAGGTAATGTTTTTATTACTTAAAGCCCGAAACACGATCATGTTCGCGTTTAACCAAAGTTTTAATTCGTTTTCTTTCTTCTGCTCGCCTATTAGGTAGTGTGTTTTTTTCAGAGAATTTATGGTGGTATTAATGTCTTTTGACGTCTGTTTTTCAGTGCGTGGTGAGACACTGGCCAAGGCATTTATGATTGTTACCCTTTGTTGTTATTACCCTTCATTCTTCTTCTTATTATATATATTAAATGTCTGAGTGAGAAGTAAGCAGTAGCATTATGGAATTGTAAAATATAATTAACAACTAGATGTGGCAGTCCCATAGAAGATGATGCTACTGTTTACTTCTTGTACACTGCACCTAATTCCTCCTATGGCTAACTTCTCTCTCAAAACACTATCTCTTTGTCACACTTGTACCCTGGCATTGCACATTCAGCAGAACAGACCAACTTCATTCCACTCTGGCCTTTGCATGTCCTCCGTGTTCAGGGCCCATGTCTCATTACCATGTAGAATTGCTGTTTGTATACATGCATCATATAATCTTCCTTCCACTCAGAGAGAGAGAGAGAGAGAGAGAGAGAAACCATTGGCTGCCAACAGAGGTAAAAGCTCTCTGAATTTTCTCCATCTTATTCTTATTCTAGCTGTTACACATTTTATGTACATCCTTCCCCACCATTATTTTGGCCCCTTAGGTAACAGAAATTATCTACTACCTCAAAAAACCTCTGGGGCACTTGAGAAAATCAAATTTTCTGAATATCTGTACTTGGCATGGCTCCTGTTGATCTTCCCCATACAAACACTACTTTCTCTGATAACTTCCCTATTATTCTACTGCACCTCTTATGTGTCCTTGTCTTACACTGGGGACACTGTATGGAATTCCTACCTACACTTTTCCTATAAATTGAGTGGAACCATTTAAATGAAAGGAGTCAGGTCCTGTCTGTTTTCTTACTTATAAAAACCTTAGCCTTTGCTAAGTTAACTTTAAGGTCCTTAGATTCCAGGTTTTGCACCTGGAATTTCTCTCTAGCTCTGATATGGAGTCTGCTATGAGGGCAAGACAAGATCATCAATGTACAGTAGTTCCCAGGGTCTGCCAGACTTGAATTCCTCTGTTATGGCCTGGAACACAATGATGAAAAGGAAAAGGCTAAGGACTGAGCCTTGAAGAATGCCAACCTGCATCACAAATTCTTTGGTGTACTCATTGTTAACTCTCACCTTACTGACAGCACCTCTGTACATGATATATATATATATTTATGTATATATGAAGTGAGAGAGACATAGAGACAGAGAGACAGAGAGAAAACAGCTAAAGCTGAAGACAATGAGGATGGAAAGGATGATGACAACAAATACAAAGATATTGAAGGTTACAATATTAGTGATGGTGGTGAGTTTGAAGATGCTGATGATGATGTAACAGATGATGATGGTGATGATGATGGTGATGATGATGATGATGATGATGATGATGATGGTGATGATGGTGATGATGATGATGATGGTGATGATGATGGTGATGATGATGATGATGGTGATGATGATGATGATGGTGATGATGATGGTGATGATGATGATGATGGTGATGATGATGATGATGGTGATGATGATGATGATGATGATGATGATGATGATGATGATGATGGTGATGATGATGGTGATGATGATGATGATGATGATGATGATGATGATGATGATGGTGATGATGATGATGATGATGACGATGATGATGATGATGATGATGATGATGATGATGGTGATGATGATGATGATGATGATGACAGTAGTTCTTTATTCTAGCAACAATCAATGCAACACTGTCCTTGTTTTAGTATTCTTTTCATTCAGTACTGTCCTGTTTAGCATAGTGTTTGTGACGGGCTGAGGTGTCAAAGAGTGAAATCAGAACGGAGAGCCTTGGTGAGGTCACATTAGGCCAGCTGGAAGAGTGGCACACTACTCACTTGCAGGAAGTGATAACAGCAGAAAGAACTTATTCAATAATTAACGCAAGAATGGTGGATGGAGCTCAAAATATATTGGATGTATTTCATATAATATTCACTGCAATAATGCAATCCAGTTTGGACAGTTTCATTGATAATTGATGCAGATAAACTGTATGCTATGTTGTGTCAGCTTACACAATCTACCTCTCAGGTGAATTATAAATTACATCTGACTCTGAAAGTGTTTGGTAGTGTATCTGAGAGGCTGGTAGTGGGATGACAAAGTGTAATAGTGCGATCAGCTTCAATAGTTACTAGTAACCACTTACAGTGAGTTTTGTGCAAGTTTGTGTAAACATGACAATAGGTTTATGGTTCAAATAGCCATGTGGCCGAAAACACATCTATCAATACTAAACATGTTTTATTTTTAAAGAGTAACTAATTTATCAATCTTATTATTTTAACTCAGATTTGGTTGGAACTCGTGGAATTTTGCATGAGTTATGGGCTTCAGTCTTCGGTACCATGGTATTTGTTCTCTTAATTCTTTCTTGATAATACTAAAGAGGAAAACTTTTTGCAACAGCTCTACGGAACACTCTGCTCCCAATCTTTTTATGTCCCTTTCAATATCTTTTGAATCTGTCCCCAAGGCTTCAATAATAATTGGCATTGTCTTCACCCTTTTTGTTTTCTGCAGTTGAATTATTTAAGAAAATTATACATGTCTTCTTTCTCACCTTCTTAACAATCCATGAGTCAAATTGATATGCAACATCAATTATAGAGCACATGTGGTTTACTTTGTCCACCACAACTAAGTTCGGTTTGCTGTACTTAAGCACCCGGTCTGTTGGAATTGGGAAATCCCAAAGGATTTTTGCAAGTCTCCAATTCAATCATTTTCTATGATTTATGATCATAGAATGCTTTACCTCTTACATCTATTTGTCTACAAGTATTTTCTTCCCTGTTTTTAATAACTGTGTCTGGTCAATTAGCCTGGATCGTTCTGTTGGTGCTGACTGGAAAATCCCAGAGGATAGTGACATTTTTTACCTTCAACAACTGGCTCAGGATGATGTTCCTACCAGTAAGCAGGAGTGCTAATTTTCTAGTGTTTACATGTTTTCCAATGTAAATACTGTCCTACCCTATCGCAGTGATTTTTGCATCCGTTTGGTGTCAGCAAATAATAATAATATTACTATTAAGTAAGAGAGCAGTGCATGCCATCAAAGTGATACAGGAATAAAGTATGTATACCCATCATGACTACCCGTCTGATAAGGGTACACCAGGCACTTGCATCACAACCATATGTGCATGACATGGTGATCTCACATCAAGATAAACGGCACATGACCTTGCAGGTGGAGCACAGTTAGAATTTTCTTCAGGTTGAGTAGCCCATCCTGCTCAAAAGGTCCCTGAATAAGGGTTGTTTAAAGATGTTGGACAAAACACCCATGTTTCCAAAGGTGAATTATTCAAACTCAAAAAAATTCCTCTCAACACATGGCTATGATGCTCCCCCTACTACTTCTGCTCGTGATCAGAGATGCACATAATACCAGCCACTAAGGGACAGGCTCAAATAGTCAAGATGAAACAACTAACAAGCAAGTCTGTGGTATTGAGCAGAATATTTGCTGTAGCCCATCTTTTATACCAAGACGAAACATGAACATGATGATACTTCCAATCAGTTAAGATCAGAAACCATGAGAGCCAGTGCCTGGTACTGCATCAGGGCATTCATCATCATCATCGTTTAACGTCCACTTTCCATGCTAGCAGGGGTTGGATGATTTGATTGAGGACTGGTGGACCAGGAGGAGACACCAGGCTCCAATCTCATTTGGCAGAGTTTCTACAGCTGGATGCCCTTCCTAATGCCAACCACTCCGAGAATGTAGTGGGTGCTTTTACGCGCCACCGGCACGAGGGCCAGTCAGGCGGTACTGGCGACGGCCACACTCGAAATGGTGTATTTTACATGTCACCTGCACAGGAGCCAGTCCATCGGCACTGACAACGATCTCATTGGAATGTCTTTTCACATGCCAGTGGCACAAGTGCCAGGAAGGCGACGTTGGTAACGATCACGCTGGTGTTATTTATGTGCCACCAGCATGGAAGCTAGACAGCTGCTCTGGCAACAGTCGCGCTGGGATGGTGCTCTTAGTGCTCCACTGGTACAAGTGCCATCACGATTTCGCTTTATTATTGTTATTATTATTATTATTATTATTATTATTATTATTATTATTATTGACTGTTGTTGGGTGAAAATGTCTTTTGCTTCACTCTTCAAAACTTGTTCTATTCAGCTATTGCGAAATAGAACCTTCAACAGTCTCCTTTAAGAAGAGTGATATGAGAATGAGAAACAACAAATGATTGCAGGGTGTGGTGGTGGTGGTGGTAGTGGGAGTGGTGTTGGTGTGGCTCAGGTCGTGGGATAATAGTTATGCCTATGATGTTGGTGATGATTATGATGACGACGACGATGACAATGAAGATAACAATGACGATGATGCTGTACAAAGCTGCAATTGTTATATTTCTTATTTATATTTACTCAATTGTTAAGTAACTATTTTAACAGTTTCAATTCATACAACTACACAGTTTCAATGAAATTTTACAGTGTTTAGAGGAGAAAGAAAACATCCAGCAGAGATTCTGATTCCCTTAATGATGGAATGCATTGTTGTCAGGTTTTATCTCAGTTGGAACTTGATATTTTGTGAAAGAAAGATTTTTATGACTTATATTGTAATCAAAAGTATAAATATAGTCTTTAAAATCGTTAGCCATTTAATCTGCATCAATATAAATTGGTTGGGAAATTTAAAATCACCCCATATTTTCTATCCTGGGCAATGATGAAAGACCGAGACCTCTGGAGATATGCTGTGACTGCGAAAATCCGACAAATAAAGTGAGTTCACGGCTGTATCTTACACCAATTTTGCATAACCAGCTCCAGCCCATTCAAAAGTACCTTGGATCGTAGGACGACCTGCTGTGCTTGAGGAGACTTATTGAGTCAAGTACATCAACATCAAAATAAAAATCAAATGGAAATTGTAGTTGTGATACCTGTGTCAGTGGCACGTAAAAAGCACCATCTGAACATGGCCAATGCCAGCCCCCTCTGGCTCCCGTGTCAGTGGCACATAAAAAGCACCAACTACACTCTTGGAGTGGTTGGTGTTAGGAAGGGCATCCAGCTGTAGAAACACTGCTAGATTAGACTGGAGCCTGGTGCAGCCTCCTGGCTTCCCAGACCCCAGTCGAGCCATCCAACCCATGCCAGCATGGAAATTGGACGTTAAACGATGATGATGATGATGATGATGATGAAGATGACGTTATTCTATCATCTCTTTTCAAATAGCAACCAGTTATATGTAAAACCTTCTCCAAGACTTTGCCTTATTTCTTCTCCAGCCAATGTTCCTGTTGAAACCATTTGTCTCAGCATAAAATCAAGGACAGTGAAGAGAGTAAGCGGAATAGTTCCAGCCTAATATTGACCGCTCTTTAGAATGGGTTCTGTCCATAACATTAGAACTGACATTAGCATAAATATGGAGGTTTATCTATGATTGTAGTTACTTGATTGTATCTTAAAGTTATTAATTATTAGATTGTAGTTGAAATGTCAGGTTATCCAGACGGAGATATTAAATGGAACAAGGCTGCGTGTTAAAAGAAGCAACAAGGTTACAAGTTGGAATGAGAGATAGCAAAGTTCTTGGATGAAAATGGAGATAACAAAGCAGTTTGTTAAAACTGGAGTCAACAATTCATCGTAATTCTATTAGCTGACTTGAGCTTGAATCCTGTTAAGACTTGTCTTGGCTTTCATTACTTATCTTGTGTCAGAGTGGAATTACCACTTACAAAGTTTCTCACCAACTTTGAAGTAAATGCATTCATGTGTGTCACATGGTTAGTGTTTGGATAATTCTTCTCTTCTGAAACATAAATCTCTGTTTGATAAACAATCATAATCAATTCTGAGTAATATTTGGTTAATGATGATGACCATGATGATGATTACAGCAGCAATAATGATAATAATAATAATAATCCTTTTTATTTTGGCACAAGGCCTGCAATTTTAGGGGCGAGGGTTACATCAACTCTTTGCTCACATGGTACTTTATTTTGTTGACCCTGAAAGAACGAAAAGCCAAGTTGACCCTAGGGAGACTTGAACTCAGAATGTAAAGAGCCAGGATAATTACAGTGAGAATTTTTTTCTGATGCATGAATGGTTTGGCCAACTCATCACTCTATAACAGCAACAACAACAACAACAATAAGGATAATACTAATCTTTTCTTTATTAGTCACAAGGGCTTGAAGAGTATGGGTGTACCTGTGGGTTTGTGTGTGTGTGTGTGTGTGTGTGTGTGTTTGTGTTTGTGTGTGTATGTGTATGTGTGTGTGTGTGTGTGTGTGTGTATGAATAAATATGTGAAGTGTAGGAGGGTGTGGGTATGTGGGTGTCAACATGCCCATACTATAACCTTGGATTGAACAAAGCCTTGTGGGTGGATTTGGTAGATGGAAACAGAAAGAAGCCCATTGTGTATATACAAATAGGTGTGTATGTGTGTGTATGTGTGTGTTTGTCTCTCACCACCACTTGACAACCAGTGTTTGTGTGTTTACATCACTGTAACTTAACGGTTTGGCAAAAGGGATTGATAAAATAAGGCTTAAAAAGAAAATTAAGCCCTGGAGTTGATTCCTTCAGCTGAAAGCTCTTCAAGGCACTGCCCCAGCATGGCCACAGTCTAATGACTGGAACAGTAAAAGATAAACCATAACAGATACACACACACACACAAACACACACACACACACACACACACACACACACACACACACACACACATCTTAATGCAGAGACATGTAAAAACACTTCCACACATATTTACATACAGAAGAAGATTGAAAAATACTAATATTTTTAAAAAGATGGAAGTCAATAATACATTATCATAAATTGCTCCACTTTAGAAAGCTAACACCATTTATCTAGGAGAGAATTTTGCTTTACAAATCTTCTCTCCTGAAAATCTCATCTTACTTTGGTGTTGAACTCTGAGATATCAAGTGAATGCTTTTTTGTTTGTTTGTTATTTTTTTGTTTTTTGTTCTTTTTTTACTATGATATTTTAGGGTATGATGCTTTGAATTTGAAGAATCATGTCAAATCTCTTCCAAACAACTGTATCTGTTAGACACAATATTAAATATCATTTATAGAGATTCAGCTAACTGTTACGAAATTTTACAAAATATTTCCATTACAAGACATTTTTGTCAACCACAGTTCTTGTATCACTACCATCACCACTACCATCATCATCACCATCATCATCATCATCATCATCATTATCACCATCATCATCATCACCACCACCACCACCACCACCACCACCACCACCATCAATCACCACCACCACCACCACCACCACCACCACCACCACCACCACCACCACCACCACCATCAATCATCACCACCACCACCACCACCACCACCATCATCATCTAACATCCGTTTTCCATGCTGGCATGGGTTAGACATCCGTTTCAGGTGCTGGCAAGGTCAGGAGCTGCAACAGGTTTCAACTCTCTGCTTTAGCATGGTTTCCACAGCAGGGTGCTCTTCCTAATGCCGACCATTTTACAGTGTGTACCAGGTGGTTTTCACACCAGGTGCAGCAACTCCAGTGGTTTTTATGTGGTAACATCACCATATGTGGTCATAAAATTTTATTTCCGAAAATTTTTTCCATAGATTTCAAAATATGTTTGGAGATTACATCACTGAATCTTGAATTTTCTAAATATTTCAATAACTTTATTACTACTATAGATGTCGATATAATTGCATGTCTATTGGCTGCACACTCTATCAACATTTCATAAACTGTTGTGGTTTAGTCACATAAGCATCTCTTTACTTACAGTCAGTCCTTTCCATTCATTTTAGTTCTTGTAATCTGGCTAACTTGTGTAACCCCACATTTCAAAACTAGTGATCTCCTAATAAGAAACTTTATAATTAGCATTACATAAGAAATAATTGAAATGAGTAAAGGAAAAACACTTTTGTTTTCTCTCATTGTTAAGAACTGAACTTAAAACCTATTTTACTGAAAAAGCACTTCTGCAGAAGATAAACACTTTATCATGACATATTGTTGCCTGTTGTTTTGTCACAGGCCACTGATAGCTAACAGATTGATTTCATAATAAAATCATGTGTAAAATCGTAAAGACAAACATTGATGACATAATTAGGAAGACTGGAGGCTGGAATAAGAAAACAGCTTGATATCCTTTTGTGAGGATGTCATAAAGTGTTAGATTGGTATCAAACATGTAAGGTATTAGCAGGAAATAGGTTCATTTCTCATATGTAGGGATTCTTTAGAAAAAGATGACATCATTTATTCAAAGCCTCTAACATTGCCGTTCTTTCTAGCGAAGCTGTCATGCAGCGTTCACAGACATTACACTTGGTAATTAATCTCTCAGGCATTGCAGATATTAACCCTGACAATTCATTTCCCTAAAATATAATACTTCTATCTATCATTCAAAAACCCCTTTTGAATATCTGCAAACCCAGCTGATAATCTACTCAACTAGACATTTTCTCACAACATTCATCTTGAAATAACTCCAAAGATAACTATATAACTGTTTTCTTATTAATAACATGCCATTGCTTCTATTGTTTCATTTGTCACACCGTTGCTGGCACTTTTATTTATATCCTACTCTTCAGCCCATTAACATTATCACAGCTTAAAAAGAAATCACTTTCAAACCCATTGTTTCTTTTCATTGCCATTTTCCACAAAATTTCTCTGACCAGAGTAAATTTATGTTATTGCAACATAAAATAAGTGATTCATTTTTTTTTTTGTTAAATTCCAAAATGTGTTGTCAACAAATTTTTGTATGTTTAATAAATGGCACAGTCATAAGTTCTGCTGATTATTCTAGCTCTGATCTTTAAATCCTCAGATAACAGCCTTTTCTATTGACCTTCTACTCTTTGCCAATAACGTTTGGGTTAATATTCTACTTCTTGGCTAATTATACTTATATTGACATTCAGCCCTAACTTTTTTCTATTGTTAATTGTGATTCTGGTAAATAAATTTCAAAGTGACATTCTTGTATCTAAATAATGATTTTCTTAATTACACTTAAGTGTAAAGTTAATTAATTTCATTTGGTAAGTGTCACATGCCACTACCTTTTTCTTTTTATGGACATTAGTAAAGGATTGACAATGCTGTTGTTGATTACCTATTATATTGCATATAATTAATAAACCATCATTGATTAAATTTTCATTGGCATTTAACTGACTTACTAATTAGTTACTAGCATTGACAGTGACTAATTAATTATTCATGTCCAACACTTGTGAATTTTAATTACATAAAAGTCCTAACTACATTCATGTTATTCCAGTAATTATCTGCTTACTATTATTTTCACATCAAAAATATTTGTTTAAATATTTTTTCACTAAAGACAAACAATCAAATTAAATAATCAACTTTTAAGAATCCAGATCAATGTTTTTAAATTTTGAAGTATTATTTTTTTTTATTACACACATATCCCAATTATTTTGTGAAGAGATGGGAGATTTTGTATCTTAACTGTTTCTACTTTACTATCATTTTTCTGTAATTCTATGATAATAAGAAAGGAATGGTTTTCACAATTTCTGATATTTTAAACTTCTGTATTATTATTATTATTATTATTATTATTATTATTATTATTATTATCATTATTATTATTATTATTATTATTATTATTATTATTATTATTATTATTATTATTACTATTATCAAAATAGCTAGATCGCCTTTCTATCAATTACTGATCATATGTAATGTAAGAGTGCAAAATGAAGTAAGTTAAAGTTGCTTTTTGCCAAAGGGCAGAAAACAATGATTTCACTAAGGTTCAAATTAATAATCATGTTATCAATAATTAAATAATTAAATCTCTAATCTCAGAACTAAATACCAAACCAATAGAAAAGTTAAGAGTTTCTTCTCTGTTACTTAAGCACTTTTACCATAACTCTTTAATTCTACTTTTATCAATTTGTGTTGCAAGATTCCTGATGTGAAGTCGTGTGTTAAAACAATTATTGTTTTCATTTCAGGATAGTCGTTTTTTTTTTTTGCCAAATAAACATACGCATTATATATTTGTTCTTTACTTGTTTATTACTGTTCTTATTCTTGGACATAAGTTAGAATAAGAACAGTAATAAACGAATAAAAAACGAATGTACAGTGTGTGTGTTTATATGGCAAGAAAAAATGACCATCCTAAAATACAACAATATCTTTCAAACTACTCAGATGGAAAATAAGCACCTGCCTATCAAAGAGGTATTCTAGCCTTCACTAAAGACAGCCAGGGTTCCACTATTTCATAAAAGAAACCAAAGACAAACAAATATAGTGGAAGAAAGCATAAACTAACGCCATATGTTAGCAATTATATTCTAGTGGGAATTTTTAAGTCTATCTTCTGATTATGCAAAATAACGTTTTAATTCATAGACTGAAATATGCTGGATTGTGCATGTAATTAACTAATTAGAAAATGTGAAAAATATTTACTGTGGTTACATGTTAATCTCTTACTTAGACATGCTACAGACTCATAAAGGTGCTATTTTGTTTTTCTTAAAGACATGAATAAATTAATTAAATTGAAAATAATTGTTACAAAGAAATGGAATTGAGTCACAGAGTCACATCACCAGGAAATTATGTTTCATAATATACATTTGTAATTGTTGTTCTTCATAACCATTTTGCTCTTCTGTCTTATGTATTAGCTAGCTAGAATAGAAGCCAGGCATTGAAAATAAATGGCATGAAGAAAAGCTGTAAGTATAAAGTTTGTCAATGTTTTACAATGAGAAGATCAGAAATCTGAGGTGATTTGGATTGCAAGGCATTGTGCTAGCATGAATCATGACATTGTTGAGGAAAAGTGGTTTTGAAATGCCAATAGCATAGTCACTCTAAGAGAGGCTTTGAAGAACCTAGAAAATGTTGCAATGAAAGCTTGTTGAATGATGAGAGTGTAGGAGAGAAAGAGGACCCACTCATCAGATCAATCAGCTGTTGATGCTGAGAGCTGTATTGCCATATGGTTAAGAATATAAAGGAAGAGAAAGCTGTTGGATCACCAGATGTTGTTGCTGAGATGCTGAAAGTATCTGGTGAAATAAGACACATGTTAGTCACTCCCATAGCCAATCAGATTGTACAGGTCAGTACCAGATGCAATGATTCACATTACACTTATCACCGTTAAAGGAGCCAAAGAGTTTCTTTACAAAGAATAACTATACAGGCTGATGGTCCGAGTTATGACAGTGAAAGTAACTTTAATGGTAGAAGTCCAACCCATGCTAGCATGGAAAGCGGACGTCAAACGATGATGATGATGATGAATTGATTAGAAGAAGAATTAACTTGGATGAGAGGAAATTCAGGCTGGAGTAAAGCCAATGCCATCATCTTTCTTGCAAAGCAGCAACAGGAGAAGTTCTTAACTAAAAGCAAACCATTCTATAAAAAAATACCTTTCATAGCACATCGTGCTAAAACACTCTGAGGAGTATCGAGGGATGTGTCAACTACGTCCAGAGATGCTGTCAGCAAGGTGAAAGTTAGCAATGAATTCAATGAAGAATTTCATGTCTACCCAAGAATCCATCAGGAGTCAGTTCTCAACCCCTTTCTATTTTCTTTTGTTCTCCAAGCTATAACAGAAAAATTGATACCTGGTTGACATGGGGAATTCTGTATGCAGATGACATTGTTCTCATTACTGGAGGCTATTGAAGAATTAGAAAATACAAATATGAAAGTAAAGTTAGTTAGAAAGGAGACAACTCATTACAACTGCCACCTGGAAATGGGTGATGCTTGATATGAAAGTGTAGGTAGAAAATGCATATAGTGTACTCAATGTAAACTGTTGGTGCACAATAGTCATTGTAGGATCATAGGCAGAGAGAGAGAGAGAGAGAGAGAGAGAGAGAGAGAGAGAGAGAGAGAGAGAGAGAGAGAGAGACTTTATATGTTAAAGGTACATGTACAGAGTTTGCAGTAAGCATAGATATAATATTAATTATTTCAAATACTTGAAAGTTTTCCAAGAAGTAGTTAATGAAATCTGTTACCTATGACAGCAGTTCTCAAAATGACAAATACTAGACTTCATCTGAAATATTATGGAAATGGTTCTGTTGCTCTTTTCTCCATTCTTTATGAAACAGAAGACAAAATAGTTCCATCCGTCTTTTCCTTTGCCATGGCATTGGACAAATTTAAAAAGTTGGAAACTTTATAAAACAGCAATTTGTCCACCCACTTTATAGAATTCACTGAACATTGAGAAAGAGGTAGATAATGTGTTTGTTGAGAAGGTCCACCTTATGGTGTTGAGAGGCTTTCCAACTCCACGAGGGACATTGACCAAACTAATGGGTGTGCCAAAAGCATAGCAGCCAGAGTAAGAATGGGGAAGAAACAGTAAGAGAACTATTACTGCTGCCAGCGATGAAGATTTCCCTTTGTGTGAAAAGGGGACTGTATAATGGTAGTGAGAATGAATGTCAGAGTATTGAGAGAAAAAGTAGATGTTAGAAGAACTAAAGGTACAAGAGAGAAGACCGAACTGGTAGAGGCAGAGGATGACAGTGGGGCAAAGAAGTGTTAAGCATGGCTGGTGAAAGGAAATTCTGATGGAAAGAAATCAAGATCTTCAAAGAAGTAATAAAGATTGATCTGAGATGAGTGAATGGTTTGCAGCGAATAGTGAGATGCTGGGCCGGAGAAAACCTACAAAAAACAGAGGGAGAGACAGCAAGGAGGACGACAAGGACTTTTACATGTAGGTGCATCAATGCACACATATACACACTGTTCACACACATGTACATGCACACAGACACACACACACACACACACTCACACGTATAAACAGGTAAAAATGCTTATGTGTGCGTGTTCCCCGTCGGTCACAAGGTCCTCTCCAAGGCACAAACGGGGCAAGGTTGTGGAAGAGTAGCAGTGACCCATGCATACCATCCTTCCTTTTCCAAGCCATGCAAAGGCCGATACAGCTTGGCACCAGTCACATCACTACTCATTTCTACAGGTGAGTGAACTGGAGCAACGTGAAATAAAGTGTCTTGCTCAAGAACAAGACGTGTTTTATATGTATGTACACACATACATACTAGTATACATATGTTGTAAAAAAAAATTACTGTATTTTGAGAAATAAGCTGAAAGTAGTATTTGATAAATGCATTGACATGCATTCCATATATTTGACACATATAGAGCCAAGCTAAGTTATCATCAAAGCAGATCTGTCAAAAGTAGTATATGACATGTCATACGTGTATAAAACTGTTATGGGGAAACATACATCACATTATACAAACTTTATTTAACATAGATTCACGACATTTACAGGGTGTGGTGAATAGGCTGCCATCTAAATGAGAAAAAAAAATGGAAATAACACTGACATCTCATTTTAACAGATATATTTACCAAAATTACATAAAAATAACTTGAAATACTAAAGAGTAAATTTATTCAATAAAATCGCCATTGGCTTCAACCACGGCCTCCAAATGATTTCGGAATCTCTTGCAACTCATCTGGATGGTCACCTTGTTTAAGTTGGTGAATGCTGCCATAATCCTTGCCTTCAGTTCATCTTTGGTGTTACAATGAGTTTTGTTGGTCTCTTATTCAACTGCACCCCACACATAATAATCAAGGGGGTTGCAATCTGGGGAGTTAGGTGACCAAATGTTAGGTGTGATGTAGTTGCAGAAATTGTCTGACAGCCATGACTGGGTTCCCTTGCTTGTGTGACATGGTGCAGAGTCCTGTTGCCAGACAAAGGGTCTTCCAGCAGCCACCTCTTGACCGAGGGCAGCGCTTCCTCCTCCAGGCATTTGATGTAGGCCTCCGTGTTGAATTTGAGGCTGTGTAGGAAGATGAATGGAGGCATAAGTTTGCCATCACTAATGATCACTCCAAACACCATGATGTTGACTGGATGTTTGATTTTTATCCCTTTCAGTACATTCACTGTCCTCAGATTGACACCCAAACACTCTGAAATGGTCATACTGGAGCTTCCAACACAAATGCCAAGCAGCACAGCATGTTGTTTTCAAATTCTGACAGCGTGAATTGCATCATGGTGCAGTTTTTCTCACAGACGCTGCCCAACTGACCCTACTATACTGTGTAGCTGACAAAATAAAAAAACAATGTGCAATCATGAAAAAAATATATAAAATGGCATCAATTTACCTATCACACTCTTTATTTTCAATGATTAATTTAAAGGAATTTAAGCATATGAAATATGTTATAAATTTCCTATATTCCTATATATATATATATATATATATATACACACACATTTCCAGTTGACATATATAATATATATTTCAAGCATTGGTCATATCCATTATACACTGTATCATATTTCGCTGAACAATACTTAGATGCTTCTTCATTATTTATGTATTTTGATAATGTAATTACATCAATAACAATGTTTTATGTCAATGAAACAGCTGTTGAACACAATTGAATTATGAAATGTGTGGGAAATTTATGCCTTTCTGTTTTTTATTCCAAATATGCTGCTCTCAGCAATCATTTTAGCTGATTCTATAGACACATGCAAGTTTGTTTCTCCAGAATTTACTGCTTTGTAATAACATAGTGGAGTTTAAAGTTTTATTATTTGAGCTTTTAATAACTGTGGATATATTTTTTATACTCATACATCAACTATATGTGTCTGTATGTGTGCATATAAGCTTGTGTCTGAATGTGTGCATATATCTCTGTGTACATCTATGTGTGTGCACGTGTGTGCTTGGGTGTATGTAAAGGGAATGCAGATTTGGTTTCATAAATCAGATTGCTGATTATTGCCATATCGTTTTTAAAAATAAAAACAAGAAAGTTCACTATAGAAACAAAACTGAAAGTTTGAAATCTATGAAATATCTATATTTAGCATAAAAAGTAACAAAGCAAAAGAAACACTGTACACATATATAAAATACATTTATTTCTGAAAGAAATAACTTTCTGATCATCATCTCTTTTCACAATTGTTAAACTTATTCATCCTGATTTTCATTCACCCTTTCTCTTCCTTTCCCTTCAGCTTTTGTATCATACTCAGTCTTTTTTTCTTTTTTGTCTCTCACCCCTTTCCTCGCTACCTGTATCATTCTCTCTGGCATTCATTCTTTACACCTGTGTTATTCTCTCTCCTTTTGCATGTCTAGTTCTTCCTCTGTAATAGTGACCTCTATCTTTCTTTCCTTCCCTGTTACTGTTGTTACCTCTTTCTCTTTTATTTCTTTTTATCTGTCCCACCCTCTGTGTAGCTGTGTATTTGTATGACTGTATGCTTTATAAGTTACTGACTGCTAACTTATCAATCTCCAAGCCACTCATCTATTCATTTATGTAATCTGACACTTTCTTTACTACTTTTTCATTACTTTCAGCAAAGTCACTGCTTTCTCCTTTCAGTATAATAGAATGAAAGAAAGCAACCAACAAAATATCTCTATGTATATATCACAATAGTAAAATTTAGATCTGGATGTACTTTAAATATAGAACATATCGTGGGACACTGAGAAAAAGAAAATCAAAATTTGTACATTAAATATACTTTTATTCTTTTAGAAATACTTTTATATTTCTCATTCTCACAGCGTTCATTAGCATGGCAAGAAGATAGGAATAAAACTTATAATGCTTATTAGACATGCTACCATTGTTGCAAAATGTGGTTGTTAGAGCTGATTATTGGAAACAAGAATGAGCATAACGTATATACATATATGCGAAACTATGTGTTTGTGCATCCATACATGCATGAGGCAAATGGTCACTAAAACATCTCAATATTCTCTAACAGAACTTGTATTAAATATTCCAACATATTTTCTATACGAAGTATATTTGAGGACAATTCCTATGATTTGATTCGTTCACACAGACATATAAACATAGCACCAACTACCTGTTGAGTCATTGTGCAATCTCACTGATTAAATATCTTGCTTTGATGATCTAAAACTGTATTACTTGGATTCATATGTATATATCCACCAATCACACACACATATAATATATGTATTGTGTATCTGTGTGTGTATGTGTGTGCGTTTAAAATTCGATAGGTTTATGTGTATATTTATTCTGTGTCTAAGTAGTTTATGAATAATGCTTGCTATGCAGAAGGTGAAGTAGACATGAAGGGAGATGTGATCAGCACAAGAGCGTATAGTGTAAGAAGTGACAGGTCATTAGTATAGAAAAGAAGGCTAGGAACAACCTAACAGAACTCTAGGATTCGCCTGATGCACCATCAATGCAAAAGAGGTGCCTGATTGGAAATCTCCGAATTAAGATGTAGGTAAACAACTTAGCTAGGGTCTCACTGGCCAAAGGCTAATATCAACAATAACACAGCATGCATTGGATTTCCCTAGGTCTAGTGTCACTCGTACATGGCAGACACAGCGATATGCTAACATGCACAAACATATGCATGCACACTTGTGCGCAACACATATGCATGCACACTTGCACACACACACACACACACACACACACACACACACACACACACACACACACACACACACACAGATACACATCTTTTTGAATAAATTCTTTGATAAGAATGTTTACTATGAAGTGTTTATGAGGAACTGAAAAATCTACAGCAATAAAACATAGTTTGCATTTGCATATAGAAATTAGTAATTCCACGAAAATTATCCATCATGAACGTCCCTGAAGGTGAATACTGAGAATGGGCTGAGACTTGTGCAATATCAACCAGAAAATGAATTGGAGCTCCATACAAATAGGCATGGAAACTATTGAACAAAACAACAAAAACTTCAGAGAGAAATTCTTCAGATTCCACACAGAGTCTTTGCATCTAATTAAACGGTAAAACGCAGTTAACAGCCAATAATGTTGTTGCAGCAGAACTTTACACCTGCACAAGCAATATTTAATTAATCTTAACTACATCATACACCGCTAGTCTAATTAGTTCAAACAACACCATTGTCTTGTTTGCAATGTCTCTTATATTCATAAACAACACACAAGATCTTTTATTCTCTTTGTCCTTCTGTCACTTAAACATTGTTAAGTATTTCAGAATTCTTACTTTGCTTAAAAGATGTAATTATAATTTTAGGAATACTTTATTCTTTAACAAACTCTGCCAACTCATTCCATAGTTTTATTATAGACTTTTAGTTGTTGATTTTCAAATGCCTTTGTTTTTGTTTTTTTTGGTGGAGGGTGGAATTAGTCATTTTAAGAAATGGTTGTTCATATCATTAAGGATATTATTTTAATTAATTTATAAAAACCTTGGATTATTATCTTTTAAGTATGCTAGTTACCACTTTGGACAAATGATTTTTCCATAGAGAATCAACCAGACATTGATGTGTGTGTGTGTGTGTGTGTATGTGTGTGTGTGTGTGTGTGTAGCTTAGTGGCTAGCTCATTGCATTCTTGATTGTAAGATTATGGTGTTGATTCCTGGACCGAATGATGATGCATTGTGTCTATCAGCAAAACATTTCATTTCACATTTGACTGATAGAAATGAATGATCCAGGGATGTACTGGTGTCCTGTCCAGGTGTGGAATACATTGGCCATGAAATCCAGGAAACTGGGTTTTATGATGTAATGGAACAAGTAGGAGCTTTGATATTTTTCACACATAGATACATACACGCCTGCATACATACATACATACATACATACATACATGTATCTATGTGTGTGTGTGTTTGTGTGTGTATCAGAAAACTTGTTTTTGCACTGAAAATGCACCTAAATCTTAAAACAAATTTTAGTTATTTAAATTTTAATAAATCAAAATTTAAAAAAATAAAATTATTGAAATAAAATACTAGTTTCAACAATATTTTTGTTTCGCAGTGATAAATAAATAAAAAAATAATATAAAAAGATAAATATTTAAAAGAAAGAAAATGCACAAAGAAGAGTTTCATGGCACCAAAGCATAAAGAAAATCTAAATTTCACACCAATAAGAAATGCTAACAGTTTGGATGTTCACAGCAACAACACATGACAGAATCTAATGAGGTCAATAAGCTTCGTTACAATAAATTTTGTTAATTATTAAACATGATTAAGTAATTTAACCCCAGGAGACATCGTCTCCAGCTGGCTATACAACACGATCTGTGTCCTTATATTTAGATTCCCTTGTTCGAAAATATAAGGACACATATCGTGCCGCATAGCCAGCTGGAGACGATGTCTCCTGGGGTTAAATTACAGCAACATTTGTCCTAAACCAGGACTGCCATTTTATGCTAGCAAACAATCTTTACTTCATAATACTGCATCTAAAATATATTTATGCATATATGCATAAGGGCATATACATGCATACATAAGTGGATTTGTTTACAAGTTGAGACCCCCTTCGGTCATGACTGACCATGGGATTGCACCTAGAAAGTTACCCTCCCAGGCACAAGTCCGGGTAAGGTTGTTTATGGAAGACCAGTAGTCACCCAAGCATACCAGCCTCCCCTCTCCATGCCACCACTGTTATCCAAGGGAAAGGCAAAGGCCGATACAACTTGGCACCTCTGATGTCGCAACTCATTTCTACAGCTGAGTGAACTGGAGCAATGTGAAGTAAAGTGTCTTGCTCGAGAACACAACATGCAGCCCGGTCTGGGATTTGAACTCACAACCCCAAGATTGTAAGTTCGATGCTCTAACCACTGAGTCATGTACTTTCACTGTTTACAAGAATGTGTTTTTATATATATATACATATATATATTTGAAGTTAAGCAACAAAAATTCAATAGGTTATAGCAGTACGTACGTTTCTTACAAGCTCCATTTATTCATGTAGTGAGAACACCACAGAAAATGCAATGAAAATGTACTTTCCCTCATGCTTTATTTACCCCTAACCTGCTGTCCACCACTGCTTAACCTACCTTTCTCTAAATTTGAAATTACTACTATCCCTCCTATTAGATTTTAAATTCTTGTTTGATTCACTTGTCTGTGAAACAGCAGCATAGTCGAGATGTTATGTTTTCTTCTCTTACTCTTGTTTTTTGCAAACATCTTCAAAATGACTTTCTAAAATGAAATTCCATTATGCAGCTGAAGAGATCAATTTTCATTGCATTTTCTGTGGTGTTCTCACTACATGAATAAATGGAGCTTGTACGAAACGTACGTACTGCTATAACCTATTGAATATTTGTTGCTTAACTTCAAATTTTATTCACCAAATCTCTTGATTTTGTTTTTGGTTTTTATCCTACCAAATTCTGGTGCCTCAAACATTTTAAGTACCACATTTAATTTTTTGATTAAATCTATATTATTATTATAGATATATATATATGTATGTATATATATATATATATATATATATATATATATATATATATATATATATATATATATCCCGTCTCTCCCTTTTTCTTTCTGTGTTCCTTACTGTGGAAGAGCGTAGGCTCGAAACGTTAAAAGACTTTTTCACTTCCTGAACATTAAACTAATACATCTGTTTGTTGTCTACACCACCTGTCTTTTTTTTTTTTTTTTGTGAATTCTTCCCCAATATGTATATATTTATATATATATATATGCATGCATGAACATGTATTTGTGTTTCTGTAGGTGTTCAATGCTTGTGTATATGTAGAAAATAAATTTTGTTTTTCTAAACAGCAGTTATTTTTATATTTTTCACATGGCTATTTTAGTAAGAGATGATGGCATAACGTATAATTCGTTGATGTAATATCATATTTTATGCATCTTCTACTGACTTTGCTATCCATCCTGTTAGCAATGTTTAATTTCACTTTCAATGTATGTTGAAGAGATCAAACCAAGTTTTTCTATTGAAAATCCTTTTCCTAACCATTTAACTGCAACATTTTAATTCATGAAGCTCGTGCTCCGACTCTGTGATCTCAACCACTTGAGATATTCTTGGATTTCTTACCATATTCCTGCCCTTCCTTCAAGTCCAATAATCTATTTCTTCATATTGTTTTCTTTTGAATCCCTCCTGCTGAATCTCTTATTTAGTTTCAATACTTCTTTGTTCACTGCTGCATTAGTACCTCTTTTACGAGGACAGAGAATTTGAAAATTCTTTTGATCATGTTCAACTGGTTTTATGGATGAGTCTCTGACTTTTACTATTTCAATTTGGTAGTTTGCATCTGCATAGGAGACATTATACTCTTATAATTTCATTGCATTTTATTATATTTCACATCATTCTGTAATCTGCTACCAGACTTGATTCTGTTTAGTTTTCTTGGCCTCCAAGTTGAAGACTGCAAAATTCAATTCCAGAAACTGCACATCAATAAAGGATAAGCATTTGTGCACTGATTCTTGACAAATTCAGTAACTGCAACCATAAAAACTAAATCTCCTATGCAAGCAAGTAATTTGTGAATGTGTAAGTATCTCTGTACAGGCTGCACCCTTTTCACAAAATTTCAACAGAATATCTATAAACTGTCAGCATAAAGATCAATAAGATTTCCTGTTATTGGACATAAGAGTATAATTTAATGTCTGTTTAAAGAAGTGGTTTTATTGTCACAAACCTATGGTGATATTTCATGCTAAAAGAAAACGTTTCCAAAACTTTGTTGTTGTTATACCTAACATGGTATCTGGCTGAATCCTCCTGGCACGTCTATGGGTATCCTTAACTGAGTTCACTCTATTGTGAACATTCGGCGCAAACAACCAATTCCTTCCATTCCCTCCATATTTTCCTGAAGACATTGACTAATAAATATTCTGATTAGTCACCATATATAACGTCGTGCTGGGGGCTTCCATGGCATACACGGAGGCTATGGCTTCGGTTCCCGCAACGAGGAGGGAACCAGACTGCTGGAGTTCTGTGATGCAACCAATCTTATGGTCTGCAATACCAACTTCAGGAAACCTGCCAGTCACCTAGTCACCTACCGCTCCGGCAGACACTCTAGCCAAATCGACTACATCCTCGCCAGAAATAGGGAAAGAGGGCGGCTTATAAATGCCAAAACCTACCCTGGCGAAGAATGTACCCCACAACATAGATTAGTAGTTAGCGACTTTGGGATCAAGGCAAAATGGGTGCCCAGAATTAGACAGGCTTGGAGAAGAAGGGTGTGGAAGCTTAAAGACCCTGCAAACGGACAGAGACTTAGAGACAAGTTACTTGAAGCATTTAACGAAATAGAAGGGGATATAGCATCATACAACGTGGAAGACAATTGGAGATTTCTGCGGGACAACCTGTTGAAAGCCACCGACCAGATTTGTGGGTGGTGTAAGGTCCCCTCCCAACCCAGAGTAACGTGGTGGTGGAACAAGGAGGTAGACAGGGCTATTAGACAAAAGAAACAGGCTTGGAAGGACTGGAAGAACGGTGGTAGCAGGGAATTGTACCAATGTGCCAGAAGGGAGGCTAGGCGACAGGTTTATTTAGCCAGAGGGGAAGCAGATAAGGAAAGATTTGCCAATGTTCTGCGCCGTGAGGACCAAAGACTCGAGGTATTTCGTGTTGCAAGACAGTGTAGGAGAGAGAATAGTGATGTTGTAGGAGAGAAATGTGTTCGCATGGATGATGGTACGCTTGCATTAAATGAGGATGCAAAGAAAGAGGTCTGGAGATGCCACTACGATAGATTGCTTAATAAAGAGAATGAATGGGAGAAAGAGAGCCTGCCTTATGTCGACCCAATAGAGGGACCAGCTATCCGAGTTGATAGTACCAGGGTAGATAAAGCAATTAAGAGTATGAAGACCGGGAAAGCCCCCGGCCCATCAGGAATCACTGCAGAGATGCTCAAAATATCTGGCAGTGTTGGCTATAGCCTAGTCACCCGTATTACGAACCAGGTGATACACGAAGGAGTCATACCCTATGACTGGTGTAGCAGCATCATAGTCAACTGCTACAAAGGTAAAGGGGACGCTTTAGATACAAATAATTACAGAGGCATCAAGCTGTTAGATCAGGTTATGAAAGTTACAGAGAGGGTCATAGCCCAACTAATTAGGGAGCGAATCAATTTAGATGAGATGCAGTTTGGGTTCGTGCCAGGTAAAAGCACTACTGATGCCTTATTTCTAGTGAGACAGTTGCAGGAGAAATACCTAGCTAAGGATAAACCTCTGTACCTGGCTTTCGTTGACATGGAGAAAGCCTTTGACAGGGTCCCCCGATCCCTTATCTGGTGGTCAATGAGGAAACTTGGGATAGAAGAATGGTTAGTGAGAGCTGTGCGAGCCATGTACAGAGATGCTGCCAGTAAGGTGAGGGTTGGAAATGAGTACAGCAATGAATTCCGGGTAGAGGTAGGGGTCCACCAAGGTTCCGTCCTCAGCCCCCTATTATTTACCATAGTCCTCCAGGCAATCACAGAGGAGTTCAAGACAGGTTGCCCCTGGGAGCTCCTCTATGCTGATGACCTTGCCCTAATTGCGGAGTCACTATCATAACTAGAGGAGAAGTTTCAGGTGTGGAAGCAAGGTCTAGAATTGAAGGGCCTTAGAGTCAACCTAGCTAAAACCAAAATCCTAATAAGTAGGAAGGTAGATAAAACACAAACCCCTTCAGGTAGATGGCCCTGCTCAGTATGTAGAAAAGGAGTAGGTAGTAACTCTATAAGATGTACCCGGTGCAAGCTATGGACACATAAGAGGTGCAGCAACATCAAAGGCAGGTTAACTAGCAAGTTAGTTTTTGTTTGTGGCAGATGTTCAGGTGCAATAAAGACTGCAAACAAACAGGAAACAACTTCTATCTCATTCCAGGGTGAAAAACTAGAGGTAGTCGATAGCTTCCGCTATCTGGGCGACCAAGTTAGTAGTGGGGGTGGGTGCGCTGAAAGTGTAGCTGCTAGAATAAGAATAGCCTGGGCAAAGTTTAGAGAGCTCTTACCCCTGCTGGCGACAAAGGGACTCTCACTCAGAGTAAAAGGCAGACTGTATGACGCATGCGTACGAACAACCATGCTACATGGCAGTGAAACATGGGCTGTAACTGCTGAGGACATACGTAAGCTCGCAAGGAATGAAGCCAGTATGCTCCGTTGGATGTGTAATGTCAATGTGAATACCCGTCAGAGTGTAAGTATCTTGAGAGAAAAGCTGAACATTAGAAGCATCAGTTGTGGTGTGCAAGAGAGACGATTGCGCTGGTATGGACATGTGGTGAGAATGGAGGAGGATAGCTGCGTGAAAAAGTGCCACACCCTAACAGTTGAGGGAACCCGTGGAAGAGGTAGGCCCAGGAAGACCTGGGCTGAGGTGGTGAGGCAAGACCTTCGTACATTGGGCCTCACCGAGGCGATGACTACGGACCGAGACCTTTGGAAATGGGCTGTGCGTGAGAAGACCCGGCAAGCCAAGTAAGATCGTTGCCAGTGCCCCTGGAATGGTTCTTGTGCGGGTGGCACATGAGATGCACCATTTTGAGCGTGGCCGTTGCCAGTACCGCCTGACTGGCTCCTGTAGGATTTTCGAGCGAGATCGTTGCCAGTGCCCCTGGACTGGCTTGTGCGGGTGGCACATAAAAGACACCATTTCGAGCGTGGCCGTTTTCGTGCGGGTGACACGTAAAAGCACCCACTACACTCTCTGAGTGGTTGGCGTTAGGAAGGGCATCCAGCTGTAGAAACTCTGCCAAATCAGACTGGAGCCTGGTGTTGCCATCCGGTTTCACCAGTCCTCAGTCAAATCGTCCAACCCATGCTAGCATGGAAAGCGGACGTTAAACGATGATGATGATGATGATGATATAACCATCCCACCAGACTGGGATAGACTGAAATAACCAGTGCCGTTGCTCCTCCAAGAGCAAATACCTCACTGGAAACAAAAGCATAGAAATCCCAGAATTCATTTTATTTGCTTTTTACCTATTTCAGCCATTAGACTGTGGTCATGCTGGAGCACTGCCTTAGTTGAATGAATCATCCCCAGTACTTATTTTGTTTTTTAAAGCTTGGAACTTATTCTTTTGGTTCTTTTGCTGAACTGCTAAGTTATAGGGATGTAAACACACCAACACTGGTTGTCAAGTAGTGTGGTGAGGGAACAAACACAGACACAAAGACACACTCACACACACAACACATAAACAACACACACACACACATATATATATACGGCAGGTTTCTTTCAGTTTCCATCTACCAAATCCTCTCACAAAGCTCTGCTTGGACCAAAGCTATAGTAGAAGACGGTCATTCAAAGTGCCACACAGTGGGACTGAACCCAGGACCACGTGGTTGGGAGACAAACTTCTTACCAATCAGGAAACACATGAGTTCCTGAACTAGTTATGCTTAATGAAAATTAACTTATTTGCCCAAGGTTTAAGATCATCTCTTTCGAAATAGTCACCTTGCACAGCAATACATGAGTCCCAGCCTGGAAGTTGTTTTCTGTGAGTTGAGAACCATCTGTGATTCAATCTGGGTCTCAATATTGAGGTTAAAGCAGCAACCTTTGAGCTGCATTTTTATCTTGGGGAAGAGATGGAAGTCTGCAGCAGGGGGTGGGGTGTTAAATCTGGTGAATGGGTTGACTGTGGAAGCAATACCATTTTCTTTTTAGCAAGATACTCATGAGTGAGGAGAGCTTTGTCTTTGTGAAGAATCCAGTTCCTTGCATTCCACAGATCTGGTTACTTTTGCTGAATGTCCTCCTTCAAGTGCTTCAAAACTTTGTAGTAGAACTCTTCATTGATGGTCTGGCCCTGAGGGATGGATTCTTCATGCACAATACCACATTTTTTTTGGGGGGGGTGATGCTTGGGGCAGGTTTTCCAGATCGCTCATTGCATGCGACCCATTGCCTCATCGCTGTAAGCTTGCCAAAGCATGCCCAGTGTCTCTATAGCAGACTTGCCAAGTTTAATGCCAAATTTCACGCTGGCGTTTTCCTCCAACTTCCTGTTCATGACAAAATCTTAGAGACTACAGCAGACACGTGATCACAAAAACACAAATTTCACAACTTGCATTGTAAACACAGCAAAATGTCACTCGACACACTCCCCCAGGAAAGTCACTGCATACGTAACCATGTGTTGCCATCTGTTGGTGCACTGCAGAACTTGTATGGGAACTTTATGATACCACCTTGTATTCTAGATTTTGATCATTTCTGCAAGTAGAAGACAAAAGTCATCATTAAGAGATCCAAGAATGGTTGTTATTGTCTTTCAAGAGGCAACTAAGTATCAGACTCGTTGCAAGTAAGCTTTGGAAACATATTTTCTTGCTTCAAAACTGGAAACTTTTTTGAATATTGACTACTTTTGATGCAGATGTAACTAAGTGGTCCACTTTGTAAATATGTTGTTCTGAGTTTTAACTTCTCCACTAAAAAATTTTTTATGTGTATTATTTCCTCTTCTGATGTGAATTTTGCATTTACTATGAGTTTAATTATCTTTTGAAAAATTTGATAACTGGATGAGAATTGGAAGGTATCATTTGACCAAATGTTAGACGTTGTAATTCCCAGGATTATAGGCAACTACGAATGGAGCATGCATGCTTTTGTCTTTGCCTTCATTTTGAGGGTTTCTCCATGAAAGGTTGCAATTTCTTTTGTATTGGTTATGGCATTCTTTACTACAATTTTGGGGTATCTTTGATGCTGAAAGAATAGTTTAGTTCTGCCAGTCTTATCTCACAACTTCTTGGAGTTAGTAATTAGCAAACATATACGTCTTCCCATATTAAATTAGATATTTCTTTTAATATGGATGGATAGAAAGACCCAAAATGTATTTCAGTGTGTCTGTGTCCTTGCAGTAGAAATTAGTTGTAATAGCTTCAGTTTCAGACAATATCAAAATATCCAGAAAGGAATTTCTGTTTTGTTCATTTTTATTACGAATTCGATTGATTCATTAGTGCTAGTCATTAATTCCAATGACTTTGTAAGGTCTTCCTTACTTCTGTTTCGAAATAGGAAGCAATCATCCAGGAATTTTATTCAGTTTCCTCTAAGATGGAAGTGGAAATGAAATATTAAAAGCAATCCCTGATCAAGCATTTATTCTTGGAATCCCATTCCTAGTGTTGCAAATGTGTGTGCAACTTTTGAACCATTTGCTGCCCTCTTTTAGACGAAGATAATATTGGTTGTCAAAGAAGTAGCTGTTTTCTAGCACCAGTTGTAAACTTAATATAAATTCTTTGGGGATTCTCTCTTGAATTCCCTGCAGATCTTTGTCAAACCAGAATTCTGCTACTTCCAAATGGGATATTTCTTAATCCAAATGGGATATTTTTGTAGAGATAACTAAGCAGGATCATCTTCATGTTTACTCTTTCTGGAATGTGGTTCAAGAAGCTCATATAATCACTGATGAACCTAGGAACCAATTTGCATAATGTTTACAAAATTATGTCCTTAAATTGTTTAATTTTGGTCCTATGATAGTTGGACAAATTTTAAGTCAGTTTGGGAACCTCTTTATGGACGAAGTTCCTTTAAGTTGTTCTGTGTTTCTTTTGGTCATCCATAAAAGTTTTTACCTCAAAATTAGTGACGCATAATCAAACTGGCTTTCTGTTTAATTGTTTATCAACTTGTTAGTCTCCTTGGGTTGTTCATTGTCTTTTCTCTTTTATTTGTATCAGTCGTTAGACTGCAGCCATGCTGGAGCACTCCTTTGAAGAATTTTAGACAGCCAAACTTTTTCCGAAGTTGGTATTTATTCTATTGGTGTCGTTTGTCAAACTGCTAAGTTATGGGAACATAAACACATCAACACCAGTTGTCAATCAGTGGTAGGGGGAAGCATAGACACAAAGACAGATACATGCATAAACAGATAGATATATCGACGAGATTCTTTTAATTTCTGTCTACCAAAGCTGTAGTAGACGAGATTCTTTTAATTTCTGTCTACCAAAGCTGTAGTAGAAGATGCTTGCCCAAGATACCATGCAGTGAAACTGAACCCAGGACCATGTGCTAGGGAAGCAAACTTCTTATCACACAGCCATGTCTGCATCAATTTTAGTTTCTACTAATTTTTGCAGAAATGATAGTTATTTCAGTCATTCTAAGACCATTTCCTTGCATTGGATCTTGTCCAATATGAGAAAGCTTCCTTCTTTGTCAGCTTCCTTAATGACAATAGAGGTATCTTTCTGTAGATATTCCATCTTCTTTGTTCTTTAGTTGTAATGTCTGATTTTGTATAACTGGATGGATTGTTAGGGTTTTCCATCTTTTTCAGACACATTATATATTCCTTAAGTGTTTACTCCTGTTCATCAAAGATTTAAATTCCATTTTTGTTTTTACATTTGATGGATTTTTACAATTGTTATTTTAGAAGAATTACCACAGAAATAATTTTGCACAAAATTCCCCAAGATCTTTTATAAGATCTGTCATATCAAGTTTTAGAGTTGATATGTATTTAAGTCCAGACTCCAAAAGATTTATTTTATTATTCCTAAGGTTTTCTTCTGATAAACTTATTATTGTTGGATTAGTTGGACTAGTCTTTCCTTGATTGTTATGCACCTTTATGTGTGTATGTGTGTGTTCACACATGCACATGTACGTGTTCTTGTGCATTTAATTTTCTAAAATGGAGACAGATTTGAAGAATTGCTTTGGTCCAGTGGTAGAACACCAGTCATGTTTACAGGAGAATCGGGTCGAATTCACACACAAGCTGTCTTCGACTTATGCTATCCAAAGGGCTTCTAACTTTTTATATACTACTATTTATAGCTTTATTGGCTTCGAGATTCATTTCCCATTCCGAAAGTTTCTAAATTCTTATGACATGAGTCTTATTTGTGTTCATATAGACTTGAACTTGTTTTTCTATCATCATAATCATCAACATCATCGTCATCATTACTATCACTTTTAACATCCACTGTTTTCATGTTTTTTATGTATTTTTTTATTCTTTTATTTGTTTCAGTCATTTGACTGCGGCCATGCTGGAGCACCACCTTTTTTAGTTGAGCAAGTCAACCCCAGGATTTATTTTTGTAAGCTTAGTACTTATTCTATCGGCCTCTTTTTGTCAAACCACTAAGTTACAGAAACACAACCACACCAGCATCAGATGTCAAGCGATGTTGGGGGAACAAGCACAGACACATAAACACACACACACACACACACACATATATACGACGGGCTTCTTTCAGTTTCCGTCTACCAAATCCACTCGCAAGGCTTTGGTTGGCCCGAGGCTATAATAGAAGACACTTGCCCAAGGTACCATGCAGTGGGACAGAACCCGGAACCATGTGGCTGGCAAGCAAGCTACCTACTACACAACCAGTCATCATCATCATCGTTTAACGTCCGCTTTCCATGCTAGCATGGGTTGGACGATTTGACTGAGGACTGGTGAAACCGGATGGCAACACCAGGCTCCAGTCTGATTTGGCAGAGTTTCTACAGCTGGATGCCCTTCCTAACGCCAACCACTCAGAGAGTGTAGTGGGTGCTTTTACGTGTCACCCGCACGAAAACGGCCACGCTCGAAATGGTGTCTTTTATGTGCCACCCGCACAAGCCAGTCCAGGGGCACTGGCAACGATCTCGCTCGAAAATCCTACAGGAGCCAGTCAGGCGGTACTGGCAACGGCCACGCTCAAAATGGTGCATCTCATGTGCCACCCGCACAAGAACCAGTCCAGGGGCACTGGCAACGATCTTACTTGGCTTGCCGGGTCTTCTCACGCACAGCCCATTTCCAAAGGTCTCGGTCCGTAGTCATCGCCTCGGTGAGGCCCAATGTACGAAGGTCTTGCCTCACCACCTCAGCCCAGGTCTTCCTGGGCCTACCTCTTCCACGGGTTCCCTCAACTGTTAGGGTGTGGCACTTTTTCACGCAGCTATCCTCCTCCATTCTCACCACATGTCCATACCAGCGCAATCGTCTCTCTTGCACGCCACAACTGATGCTTCTAATGTTCAGCTTTTCTCTCAAGATACTTACACTCTGACGGGTATTCACATTGACATTACACATCCAACGGAGCATACTGGCTTCATTCCTTGCGAGCTTACGTATGTCCTCAGCAGTTACAGCCCATGTTTCACTGCCATGTAGCATGGTTGTTCGTACGCATGCGTCATACAGTCTGCCTTTTACTCTGAGTGAGAGTCCCTTTGTCGCCAGCAGGGGTAAGAGCTCTCTAAACTTTGCCCAGGCTATTCTTATTCTAGCAGCCACACTTTCAGCGCACCCACCCCCACTACTAACTTGGTCGCCCAGATAGCGGAAGCTATCGACTACCTCTAGTTTTTCACCCTGGAATGAGATAGAAGTTGTTTCCTGTTTGTTTGCAGTCTTTATTGCACCTGAACATCTGCCACAAACAAAAACTAACTTGCTAGTTAACCTGCCTTTGATGTTGCTGCACCTCTTATGTGTCCATAGCTTGCACCGGGTACATCTTATAGAGTTACTACCTACTCCTTTTCTACATACTGAGCAGGGCCATCTACCTGAAGGGGTTTGTGTTTTATCTACCTTCCTTTCAATGTGTACTTCCGAGTTTGTTGTGCCTTCAATCATATCCTGCTTTTGTGCTGCTGATGTATTTGTGTGAATATGTGATTTGAATGTTGTTGTTTAACCCTTGGTCATCCAACCTAATATGGTAGATCTACTATAATCAAAGTTATACCAATCGTAACCATTGCATAATTTTTTACATTGTCTTTCTATGTATTGTTTATAATGTAATTAGAAAGTAATTTGACTGCTATTTATAACTGGTCAACAACCATGGGGTTGATGGCTGTTATTGCTACTGCTGCTGTTGTTGTTGTTATTATTGAGGATAAGGAAGTGGGGTGGGGGTAAGAGAAAGAAATTGTGAACTCTTTTTTAGATTTGATTGTTCTTCTTTTTACATTTCCTTACTGGCTCTGAATACACTGAAGGCTGTGCTCCACTGATGACATTAAAACATGATCCCAGCATGTCCAGATTTGTCCCTTGCACACATCCAGAAAATTAATATAATAATATTCATTAATTAACATTGCGTTTTAATTTTCATCACAAATTAGAAGCCCCTCTGCCCTGTACAATCCATATTCTTTGTTTTAATTTGTTGCAAGAATGAAGTGCAAACTCTGCTGACAGAAACTGGCTTTGAGCTGTTCAGCATGGCATTTAGAATATGCTGCGCTAATGTTTCCATTATATTTATTCCTATAATATTAAAAATTTGGAAGGTGCTTCCAGGAGAGATCAAGAGAATTCCTTACAGGCTGATATTTCTTCTTACTGAATATTGGTTTCAGATTTTGGTCCAAGGATTGCAGCTTTGAGTGGAGAAGGAAATCAATAACATCATCACCCAGTGTTCAACTGGTATTTAATTTATCAAGACCCCAAAAAGATGAATGGCAAAGTCAGCCTCAGTGGAATTGGAACTCGGTACATAAAGAGGGGCAAAATGCTGCTAAGTATTTTTCTCAACATACAAATGATTTTACCAGCTTGCTGCCTTCTACAAACTTAATATTCATCTACTATTAGTGCCAAATAGTATAAAAAAGCATCAGGAAAAATGCCTTGTGTTTTTCTGTTCTGGTTGGTTGTGTTCTAAGTTCATATCTTGCCAAGGTCAACATTGTCTTTCATTAGTGTAGGGTTGGTAAATAAGGTACCTGTCAATGAGTGTTGAGTTTAAAAACTGTTAGAGCATCGTATGGGATGCTTTGCAGAATTTGTTCTTTCTCTTTGTGTTATGAATTCAAATCCTCTCATGGGTTTTTGGCTTGTTGACTTCATATATAATAATATAATAATAATATAATAATAATAATATATAGCTTAATCCATCACCATTTGTTCTTCTATGTCTTTAGCAGCATCCAGTATTTGAACCAAATCTTCAGTTTGATGATACCTTTCCCCTTCCCTTCCACAAGTCTTAGAGACCCTATAAAGGATTATCAATATTGCTCTTTTTAAAATAATGAAGAAAGTATCAAGATTCCAAACATGTTGGTCTACATAAGTGTTTGGGGATTGTCTCAGTCAAAACAGACAGATTATTGTCTTCATTGCTATAATCTTTGTCTCTTGTTTTTTTAAACATCCAGCATAAGTCGGATTAGTCTCCAATACAAATATCATCTTCATCTTATGTTATCTGATTTATAAAGCCCTGTGTTCTCTGATCTGCTTTCATCATCTCTTCAACAAGATTTCTTTTGTCTACTTCAACGGTAGACATTTTCTTTTGTTGACTCAAAACAGTTTCTTTTTATGGTGCAGGATTTATGTATTCCTCTGACATGTTTCAACACCAGTGATGCTGCCACCTCTGTCTCTCGTACCATTCACCTTCTCATCTCATTCATATGATGGTGATGGTTTTACAGCAGTGTTGTCATATAATCCAGGAGCATTATTGATTTGTCTGGGCTTTTTTAATAGCTAATAGCTGGAAACTATGTGGAATGTGGTTTCATTCCTACAGGTCTTTCAACTTTTTACTACTTTGATCTTTATATTTTCCCAAAAGACTACCTACTAAGTAACATTCACAATATTTATATAGCATCTCTTTGGAAATGGTAATCCATTCCATGTATTTACACCAACGCAACTCATTTGTTAACAGGATAGACAAATTGGATGAAATAAACATGGACACACTATGCCGAAACAAAAAAGTGAGTGAGCGTCATGGCTGGAACGTTGGTGGTTACCAATTTGATGGATCAGGCTGACCAGAAGCTGGATAACAGCAGCAGCAACAATAATGACAACAACAACAACACTAACGACCTGTCAGTGTCTGTCATTGTTTCTCTCTCTTTAGATATGTAAAGATATCCAACAAAATATATGTACATTATTTACATCATTTACATTATTTAAATTTGACAGATATTTGTCCTCATCTTGTTTGTTGTTAACACAACATTTCGGCTGATATACTCTCCAGCCTTGATCAGGTGTCTTGGGGAAATTTCGAAACAGAGTTCTGATTCCTAAGGTAGTTTTCGATGTTGTTATCAATATCATTATTATTATTATTATTATTATTATTATTATTATTATTATTATTATTATTATTATTATTCAGGTCACTGCCTGGAATTGAACTTGGAATTTTGGGGTTAGTAGCCCACCCTCTTAACCACTTAGCCCCAAGATTCCGAGTTCGATTCCAGGCAGTGACCTGAATAATAATAATAGTAATAATAATAATAATAATAATAATAATAATAATAATAATAATAATAATAATAATAATAATAATGATAATAACATTGAAAAATACCTTAGGAATGAGAACCCAGGTTCGAAATTTCCCCAAGACACCTGATGCAGGCTGAAGGATATATCAACTGAAACGTTGACTTAACAACAAACAAGATGAGGACAAATATCCGTTAATTGTAAATAATGTAAATAATAAAACATAATTCCTCATTTCTTAAATATAGAACTGTAAAATATATGTATGTATGTATTTATGTATGTATTTATGTATGTATGTATTTATGTATGTATGTATGTATTTATGTATGTATTTATGTATGTACATATGCATGCATGTATGTATGCATATTTGCAGATTTTTATGTTCTGTTTTATGTATGCATTTTCGTGCATATACTTGCATATCTAGACATGCTCATATATCCTTAAATCATCAACTTTTGGAAAGTCTTACAGAGTTTTACAGTTGCATGGATGGATTGGATCTGCAGTCTTCGAATTAGCTTTCTCCTTTCTGGTTTTGAGAAGCTCAATTTCTCAAGATTGGTATTTAGTCACTGTGCTACATATCCCAGTGCCCCAATAATTTACTGGTATAAACCTGAACTTATAATCTGGATAGAGTAACAGCAGATTTCTCAATAGTTCAGTATGTATGGCCAAGAAACAAGTAATATAAAAAAAAACTCACCATTTTGATTTAGTCTGCTTCAAAGTATTCGCCTTGGCAGTCTACACTCTTCTGCCAGCATTCTTATCACTGCTGGAAACATTTTTGGTAATCACTTTTTGGGATGCTTTAGATCTGTGCCAACGAATTTTGCTTAATGTCCTCTGTTGACTCAAATTTTCTCTCTTTGAGAGGTTTTATGAGTTTTGGGAATGGCCAAAAGTCACATGGAGCCAAGACTGGGGAGTAGCAAGCCTGATGCACAACTGGTGTGTTTTGCTTGGACGGCAGGGGCAGAAAGAATGGGTGCGTTGTTAGTTCATTTCTACCCACAGCTTCACAAAGGCAATGACGAACCCCCAGGTAGTATTCCTTGTTAATGTTTTGACCTTGTGGTGCATCTTCATGGTGCACAATACCTTTGTTGTCGAAAAGAAGAGGTCATCATCAGTTCAGTATTGCTGCTCACCTGTTTTGCTTTCTTTGGTCACTGTTGAGGATGGATGCTTCCGTTGGGCTGGTTGCAGGTTCGTTTCAGAGTCATAGCCGTACGTCATGTCTCATCGCCAGTGATGATAGAGTTCGTGAAGCTTTGATTTTGGCTAGCACACTCCAGCATGTCCTTTCTGCTGGTCAGACAGCTACTTTGGTATGAATTTGGCCGAGACCCTCCTCATGCACAAACCTTCTGTTATAATTGACTAAACTGACCCATGGCTGATTCCAACTTAGGCAACAATCTCATTAATAGTCACACGACGGTCTTCATAGACTATTCCTGGAACCTTTACAATCATTTCGTTATTTCTGCTCGTTGATGGTTCACTGTCCACTGAGATACAGCTTTCTTTGAACCAGTTGTAACCACTTCTTCATTTGTGTATTTCCCATAACATCATCTCTAAAGGCCTTTTGAATCTTCTCGATAGTCTGGGCTTGCGTATCACCAAGCTTTTGGCAGAATCTGATACAGTTTCTTTGCTCAATGTTCTCGGTCATCTTGAGTCAGAAACAAAAATCACACAGCACTCTTTTCACGTCTGTATTCAACGAATCACTGCGAGCGAATGGCACAACCTACAGACACGAATATTTTTGCGCATGCTCAGGAAGGACGCGGCCACCAAATACCCAAGCGGATTTTTCTCACGTATTATTATTTTGTGCAACAAAATTCAAGGTCGAATACTTTTTGGTTACACTTCGTATGTATGTATGTATGTATGTATGTATGTATGTATGTATGTGTGCGTGTGAGTGTGTGTGCATATATGTATTTGTGCGTGTGAGTGTGTGTGCATGCGCGCGCGTGTACGTATGTATATATGTACGAGCTCTAATCAATAAGTATCCGGAGGTTTGGCATAGTAACGAAGTTAAAGCACGCAGAGTCAAGCCACTTAGCAAAGATTGACCTTGAACTCTGCTGTGCATGTACACTAAGTTTTAAAGTTCTAGCTCACTTCTGCTGTTTGCAACAGTGCTTGGAAGGAAGGTGTGTAGCATGTGATCGTCGCATTGACCGAGACAGGGAAAGTTGTCATGACAATACCTAGACACAGGCCTACACAAAGTTGCAGAAAGTGTATGGAGAGGAGTGTATAAGCCGCGTACACAAATGTACGAGTGGTTCAGACGTTTCCAAGATGGCCAAAAAAATGTCGATATTGACGACCGTTCTGGGAGACCCACAACCAGCAGAACTGAAAAAAACATTACAGATGTGCGGGCAGATATGAGGGGAAACCATCGAATCACCATCCGTGAGTTATCAGAGGATGTGCAGTTACGGTTCAGTTCAGTCCATTATCGCTGAAGATTTGGGTATGAAACGTGTGTCAGCAAAATTCATGCCCAAACTGATTTCACCTGATTAAAAAGACACTCAGATTTCAGTTGCACAAGATCTCCTTGGTTGTGTCGAAAACGATGAAAATATTTTGGAAACTTTACGTAGTCCTTTGAGCAGGTATTGCCAAGCTTTTGGCAAAATTTGATGCAGATTCTCTGTTCAACCTTCTGTCATGGTCAATGCGATGATCACACGCTACACTCCGTAATAAGACGCTCAGCGAAGGAAAGAAAGAGTGTTTTACGTTTCGAGCAAAGCTCTTCTTCAGAAACAGGAGACAGGGAAAAGTTCAAGGGAAAAGAAAGACGGAGGAAAAAAATCACCAACAGTCCACATGTGGTTACGTCTTGGAATGACCGGAAGTAGATAAACAAAGAGAAAGTGTTTTCTGAGATAGGAAAGTGTGAAGAAAGTTTGGTCACTGTGTGTATTTGTGGGTACGGGTGTGTACGCACGCATATGTGTGTGGCAGTAACTGTGCACGTGTGTGTGTTTTTGTGTGGTTGTGTGTTTTAGCACATGTGCATAGATGGGATGATCAATAGTAGTTAGGCAGCAGATGGGTGCATGAAAGGGTGTGTGCGGGTGCGTGTATGTACATGTGTGTATGTGTGTGCATGTATGTACGTGTGTATATACATGTGTGTGGTGCACATGTATGTGCGTTGTGTGTGTATGTATCGTGTGTGTGGAGGTATATGTGTGTTTATGGTTGTGTGCATGGTTGTATGTGTGCTTGTGCGTGTGCTTGTGCGTGTGCGTATACACACATACACACACACACACACATACATACACATATATATATACACACACACATACACACATATACATGTATACATGTATATATATGTATGCACACAAGCACATACATATATGAATGCTGATATGAAACACTAGGGTTTCTCCCTCAGCTGCTTCTCACAATGAACCAACTATTCTCAGACAACGTGGGCATTTCACAGTTTTGTTTAGAATACTTTTTATGCCACGTTCCTTTTGTGTATAAACTTAGGAACTTAAAAGACCTTCATTGTTACACACACACACACACACACTTTTTAAAGTAAGATGAAACCTTGGTGTACATGTCAGATAATAAAAAAGAAGAGGTAAAAATATTCCTGAGCTTTTGAAATCTGTCAGACATATTCGGTTCTTATGATTGGTTTCTACAGGTTCGTTTTGAAGTCTATGTAAATGGCCAGTTTGTTTTCTTTGAGTACAATTATTTAGAATGGAAAGCCAAAAGAATTGTGAATATCTAAAATATTATTCAAGTCTCGAGATGAGCAGAAGGAAACATAATTCTTGAATGTGCAAGAATTTATTCCAAATGAAGAATATTGGAGACCAAAGGTAATGAAATACCAAAGTAGAAGTGAGTCTGCAATGAGAGATTATTTGGTAGTTCAGCTTCTTTAATATTGTTGATGATGTTATAGGTAGAACCAGTGATGAGGCAAGTGGTATTTGTAATGGTGTAATAGTATTGGTGATAGTGCAGTAGTATTGTTGGTGGTGTAATAGCATTGGTGGTAGTGTAGTGGTATTATTGATGATGTGTAGTTATTGGTTTGATGGCATCGGAGATAGGAACATTGAAACAAATATAATAAAATGTACAACAACAACAACAACAACAATGGTTTCCTTTTCATTCTTTCTTTATGTTTTTGTTTGTTTCAGTCATTAGACTGTGGCCATGCTGGGGCACCACCTTGAAGAATTTTTGTTGAATGAATCAACCCAAGTACTTCTTTTTTAAAGTCTACTCCTTATTGTATTGGTCACTTTTGCTCAACTGCTAAGTTAGAGGGACATAAATACATCAAAATCGTTTACCAAGCAGTGGGGAAGGACACAGACACACAGACACATTCACGGCTAGCTTATTTTAGTTTCCATCTACCAAACCCATTTGCAAGGCTCTGATTGGCCTGTGGCTCTAGTAAAAGACACTTGGCCAAGATTCCACACTGTGTAACTGAATGAGGAACCATGTGCTTGCAAAGCAAACGTACCATCCAGCCATGCCTGTGCCTACGAAAGAATTGAAGATGCCAAAATAAAGATTAAGTGTGAAGTTGTAATCTTCATGCTGTCATCAATGATATTAATGATGTAGATGAAAGGAAATGGATCCAACTGGTTCTGGAAACTAGGCAGCAGTAGCTGCCGACAACTTGCCTCTACTCAATACCATTGAGATATTTTCATAAGAATTTTCTCTAAAAACATAACTAACAAACATATGGTTAATTTAATAATCATTCTTGTAATAATTTTTGAAACCAATTCTAAAGAAACATTGTTTCATGTTTATTTGTCAAAAACATCTGGTAGATGAAGAACGTCGTTACTTTGATGGTTATTGTTCCTGTTGCTGTTGTAATAATCATTGTTGCAATTATTGTTGTTGTTGTTGTTGTTGTTGTTGTCACAATTATTGTTATTGCTACAAGTTGTGGTTGAAGCTGATATTGTGAATGCATTTTGTTTTCTTTCTTAATTGGTAGTTTCAAGAAAACATTCATCAAGTCAAACTGCAACGAATTGCTGAGTTCCAACTCATTTTAAACTAAAAATTCCAACATAAATTATTAAACATTTACTCTAAACCCTACTGTGGCGTGATCTCAGGTGGAAGGTAAAGTTAGACCCAGGGGCCTAGAACGAAGAGGCTTAAAATAGAAAGCAATCCATTCAAATTGAATCATGTCACCCATCTCCTTTGTATGGGAAGATTTTTACCTCTGTGCAGAAGAAACTCACCATATTCCCAATGATTTTCTTCCTCAAAAACTGTGCCATTTGTTTCCTGCTTTTATCTAAAAGTGGTAGACAGAAATAGCCCTTAACATTCTGTGGGCTGCCATCTTGCTCAACAAGTAAAGACTACTATATGCCTGTGTGTATAACATTCTTGTGGTCGTTGTAGTTGGGGAGGCGGTAGTGAAGCAGCAACACCAGCATCATTAAACACACATGCGCACACCTCACACCTCACACACACACACACATAACTGAGAGTCTGATGTTGGTTTAAATGGCTGAAACTTTGAAGTTTCTGTCAATAATATTCTTGCTTAACACTAATATATATCATCATCATCATCATCGTCATCATCATCATCATCGTCATCATTGCCATTGTTGTTGTTGTCATAATTTAGCTTCTGTTTTCCATGCTAGCAAGATGGTATTAATGGAACTGGTGAACCAGATGGCTACACCAGGCTCCAATCTGATTTGGCAGAGTTTCTACAGCTGGATGCCCTTCCTAACGCCAACCACTCCGAGAGTGTACTGGGTGCTTTTTATGTGTCGCCGGCACTGCTGCTGCTGATATACGTGCTCTGATCAATAAGTATCCAGACTGTTGTCATAGTAACGAAGCTATATGCACACTAAGTTTTAATGTTCTAGCTCAATTCCGCTGTTTACAATAGTGCTTGGAAGGAAGGTGTGTAGCGTGTGATCATCGCATTAAACCATGACAGAGAAGGTTGAACAGAGAATCTGCATCAAATTTTGCCAAAAGCTTGGTGATACCTGCTCAGGGAGGCCTGTGCAAAGTTTTCAAAACGTTTGCATCATTCTTGACACAATCAAGGAGATCTTGTGCCACTGAAACCTGAGTCTCCTTTTAGTCAGCTGAAAGCAGTTTTGGCACAAACTTGGCAGACACACGTCTCATACCCAAATCTTCAGTGATAAAGGGACTAAACTGAACCGTAACTAATCTGCCCATCCTCTGATAACTCACGGATGGGGATTCAATGATTTCCCCTCACATCTGCCAGCACATCTACGATGTTCTTCTCAGTTCTGCTGGTTGTGGGACTCCAAGAACTTTCATCAATATTGACATTTGTTTTGGCCATCTTGGAAACGTCTGATCCACTCTTACCTTTGCGTGCAGCTCATACACTGTATTGGCCTCTGTGTAGGTATCGTCCTGACAACTTTCTCTGTCAAGATCAATGCAACTATCACCCGATATGCACCTTCCTTCCAAGCACTGCTGTACACAGCAGAAGTGAGGTAGACTGTTAAAACTTAGTGCACATGCACAACAAAGTTTAAGGTCAATCTTTGCCAAGCAGCTTCTCTCTCCGTGCTTTAGCTTCGTCACTATGGCAACAGTCTGGATAATTATTGATCAGACTGTATATGTATATATATATATATATATATATATATATATATAATTTAGAGAAAAACCAACTATTAACAAATTCAACAATGAAAAATGTCATTCTAAAACATTTAGAAAAACAAATATACCTCAAAACCCTATTCCAAAAATCAATAAATTACACAATCAGGCCTCATAGAGGCAGAGCGGTTGAGCTCCTTTCAAGCGTTGGGCCTCTTGGAGGCAAAATGGATGAGTTTCTTTTGAATGTTGGATCTCACAGAGGCAAGGTGGCTGAGTTCCTTTCGAGTTCTGGGCCTCACAGAGGCAATGACCAAGACCTTTGGCATTATACCATGCTTGAAAAGAAGACCCATCAAACCGAGTTGTGGCAGATACTGGTGTCATGCAAAGTGGCACCTGTGCTGGTGGCACATAAATGTACCCAGTGTCATGCAAATGGCACCTGTGCCAGTGGAATGTAAAAGCACCCATTATAGTTTTTGAGTGGTTGGCATTAGGAAGGGCATCCAGCTGTAGAAAACCATGTCAAATCAAACTGGTGTCTGGTGCAGCCTTCCAGCATGCCAGTCCAGTCAAACTGTCCAACCCATGCTAGCATGGAAAGCGGATGTTAAACGATGATGATGATATATACACACATAAATATATGTATGTACTTATAACTATTTATATTCATGTATATGTTTATATATGAACATATTCATGTGCCTGTTTATTAGTGTAACAGTACACACACAAATGCATCATTATAAGTATCATGTTATACTAAACAAACGCACATACATGTGTGTACAAAAACAACATAATATTATTTTATATCTATATTAAGTTACAATATCTGATGGATATCTTTATATACTACTAACAATGGAAACTATCCTACGTAACCGAAATTATGAAGAACAATTATACATTGTGCTTATCAATTAAATATTTGTATGTGCAATATATAGATACACACGCACACACACATACACATATATGTATGAATGTGTGTGTGTATGTATATATATATATATAGATAGATAGATAGAGAGTCAAGCAGACAAACAGATAGACAGATATATAGATAGATAGATACACACATTAATATACATACGTACATGCATATATGAATGTGTGTATATATATGTGTGTGTGTGTGTGTGTGTGTGTGTGTGTGTTTGTATGAACATTTATATATATATATATGTATGAATGTATATATATATGTGTATATATATATTTATATATATATATATATATATATACACACACACGCACACACACACATGATACAATTAGACACTTACGCCCCAGACTTATGTACAGCTTATCATGAAGCAATGATCTCCAGAGTATGAGATGAATGAATATAGTTCCTATGAAATAAACCGTTAAAAGGTTAGCCGAGAACCACTCTTGCTGATTATGCATCCTGTTCCGTGTGGTATTTCTCTGCATCTGTCATCAGATTATTTGTCATCTCATTCAGACTGGTATTTCAAATTTGAGACAGTCCAGTGGAAAATGTCATCTAAGCTTGCTCCCTCATCAAAGCACTTTTATAGCGTAATTAACCATCTATTTAACGCTAAGCATTCTTGATTGGTCAAGGGGTGAGCGGGGTAGAGGTCAGTCATCTACTGATTTCTAAGTGTAAACATCTACATTCACACATTCACATACACACTCACATTAGTGCGTATGTCTGTGTATGAATCTCTCACTAACTCCCTTCATATATATATATATATATGTGTGTGGGTGTGAGTATGTGAGTGTGTGTGTGTATATGCATATATATATATATATATATATATATATATATATAATTGAGTGGCCAAATGTTATTAATATATATACAAGGCAAGCTGGTAGAATTTTGAGCTGACCAAAATGTTTAGTGGCGTTTCATCTGTCTTTGTGTTCTGAGTTCAAATTCTGCTGAGGTCGACTTTGCCTCTGACCGTTTCAGGCTGATAAAATAAGTCCCTGTTGAGCACTAGATGTAATTAACTTAGCCCCTCCACCGAAGTTGCTGGCCTTGTGGCAAAATTTAAAGCCTATATCTATATCTATGTCTATATATTGTTGTATTTGGGGATGGTCATGTGGTCAGTTTAGCCAATAAAAACACACGCAGTATATATTTGGTGATAATTTGCTTCAGCTTTATTTTACATTAATCGTATTTCAGCCAGAGTTCTTTCGTCACACTTCTGTGACCTCATCAGTGGTCCTTTGCTTTCTTCTTTCTTTTTTGTAAGGAAAGACACACAAAAAAGAAAGAAGAAGAAAGCAAAGGACAACTGATAGATAGATAGATAGATAGACAGATAGACAGATAGATAGATAGATAGATAGATCTTGACAATGAGTGTTGATATGTAACTATTCCCATGCCACCAGCATGGGTGCCAGTTACGTGATACCAACATCAGCCATGACAACAATTTCTCTGTAACTAAGCAGTTCAGCAAGAAGAAGAATTACTAAGCTTAAAAAATAAGCAGTGGGGGGGTTCTTTAAGGTTGTGACCCAGCTTGGCCACACTCTTGTAAAAGATAAAGCATAAGTAAATGATAAAAGATAAAAGATATATGTCTGTATGTTCAAACAAGATGGCTGTCTGCTCCGTTTTTTAAGAGTCCACAAAAGTCATAGGTACTGTTCACAGAAATCCTGACAATTTCACCTCAAAATCAGAAAAGCATGTTTTAATAGAAATTTTGAGGAAACATTCTTTGGATGTCAAATTAGGCAGAGATAATTGCGGACGGTTTATGCTTTCTCCATAAAACAGAATCTAAAACTCATTCGAACATTTCAATACTCTTGAAACGGGTTTTCTTATCATGCAATGTGTTCAGGTTAAATATATTTAGTGCAGCTTATTTCATTCCAAGGTCTTAATTAATATTTCTTAAGTATTCAGGGACTTCATTACTTAGCATGATATGCTATACCATCTGTGGGAGATCTTTGCAACCAAGAGGACTACTCTAGTGTCACTAGCTCTGATCAGACAATACACATCAAGGGGGCAATCCTGGTACCCTCTTCACCCAATCAACAGCATATCCTATTAATATAATAAAATGAATATCTCAGCATTTACTAATTGATCAGATTGACAGGATTAATATAGTTTATTATCATTATTATTATTATTATTTATTGCCTTTGTACAGCTTCTAACACTGGAGATGTGCTACAATGTCAGCTGTTCACTACCAGTGAACTAAGGTAACACCAGAATTGCTTGCTTTCTTTCTCATTTAACACTGTCTGGTTTCCTATTATTATTATTATTATTATTATTATTATTATTATCATTATTATTATCATCATCATCATCATCATCATCATCATCATCATCATCATCATCATCATCATCATCATCATCATCATCATCATCATCATCATCATCATCATCATCATCATTATTATTATTATTATTATTATTATTATTATTATTTTTTTTTTTTTAAATCTAGTGATATATCTTTATTACCTAGTTAGCATTTTGATCTGGTGCAACTCCACTGAGTCCAGTGGCTGACTGTTTTAAAGATAACCTCAGTAACTATGTTTAACTTCTCTTGCTATCAGCATCACATTTTGCCAGCTTCCTTTCAGCTCACAGAATCTGTTGAATTCAAAATTTGGAACTAAGTTTATGTCTTTATTAAATTTTAGAAGTACATCATTTGAGCTTAAGACATGATCAATCATTGGCTCCACCAATGCTATGGAGGAATGTGCTGACTGTGTGTGTGTCTTAGCTTTTGTACACTTCTGATAAAGTTCCAGCAATCAATCTAGGCAAAAGTGTCACACTGTCATAATTCTTGGAAATTTCTTCAATATGAATATTTTATTTTTAAATAGAGATATAAATAGTCTGCAACTCTCCTTCAAACTTCAATACTGAAACACATCAAACGTTTAGACATACCAGATTGGTGCATTATAACTCTTGAAATATCTGCCAATTAGAATGCAGAAAGTTACAATAAAATATCTCCAGAAAGATATTTCTTTATAGTTTTTCTTCTTCCTCTTTAACTAGACTTCATTTTTTTGTGAAGACATCCTTTAGAGAATGTCTTATTGCATTATCCATAATTCTATTAGTTCTTGAAAGCAGGTCAATCATATTGGACTTATAGCAAGCTTTTAGATATGACATTACAAGCTGAAATTAAACAATGCCTGATCCAAATCACCATTTAAAAACTGACTTATCGAAAATACCATCAACAGACAAAAAAACCTTCTCACACTTGGCAAAGGCCTTCTCCAAATGCTTCATTTACCGATCATTCTTATTCTTCATTTACATATGACTTTCAATATTGTTATCACACAAACCTTTATTGACATTGTTTTTTATTTGTTGTCTTTTTTTAAGTAAAACTTCCCAGAATATTGCTTTAGAGATAAAAATAAATGCAAGTGACAAAACTTTTTTTTTTTACAATAACTACAACAAAATATTTCGTTTAAAAGGAAAGACAAATCAAACAACAGAAAATATAAACAAAAACTCGTTGAGATAACATATCGGCTGCAACGTTCTTTTAAATTGAACAGTTACTTTTTGTATGATATAACTGTTGGTTTCAAGTGTATTGATTTTAAATATTTGCATATGATAAATAGGAATTCTTTAATCTTTTATGAATCCTTTTGAAGATAGAACATTACTTTTGAAAATTAAGAAAGTTAATTACATAGAAAAATGATCCTATTTCCCCTCCACAAGTATTTCAGATGTTAAGGAGGTTTTTACACTTCTCTTTAGTTTATATTATTTAAGAGATTAACAACTGGAATATAATGTCAAACCATCGTAATGAAGAATACCTAATTTAATTGTGAAGCCTAATAGCTTTGATAAATAGGAAAATGGAAGTTGTGATACTTGTACTTCCTATAAACCAAGTCAGTGAAGCTGCATATATTCAATCTTAAGCTTTTACTCTTAAAAATTGGAGGAAAATAAGATGGGTATTAATAGCAAATGGTATTCAGGAACAGATGAGTGTTGGGTGAGGGGCAAAGTTTTTGAAGTTTTAGTTACGTTGTTCAGGATATGATTTGGTCAGGATCTCCGTTGCCATTGAAAATAGTGGATTTTCAGGAAAGGAATTTCACTATAGAAATGGATTCAGACGACATTCCTTTGCAATGCTTTGATAAAGATTAACCAACAAACTCTAATGTTTGCAATAAAGTACAGTGCCACTCTCAAGACAATCAACTAATACAAATCTACCTGCTAAATGCAGTAAATCTACCCCCAAATCTTGTAAATCTACCCCCAAATCTTGTAAATCTAATAACCCCAAATCCATTCCTATAGTTTGAAAATTGATGAGAAAATGATTCTGCATGGAACACCTTTTATCAGGAATCTACTTGAGCAGGGCTGCTTCTGCTACTGCTTCTGCTACTGTTGCTGTTGTTGTTACCGGTGTTGCTGCTGCTGTCACTGCTGCTGCTGCTGCTACTACTACTACTACTACTACTACTTCTTCTTTTTCTTCTCTCTCTCTCTGTCTCTCTCTCTCTATATATATACATACGTATACAGTCTGATCTATAGACATACAACAGGTACAGGTGTCGTTATGTGAGTAAGAATTTGCTTTGCAACCAAGTGATTTCAAGTTCATCCTCACGGATTGGCACCATGGCCAAAAGTCTTTGGTCCCACCCTCAAACTGACCGATGCCCCACAGGATGGAAATTATATAAAAGAACACCATGTTTGTGCACCTGTGTACATGTGTGTATATGCTCAGGTATTCTTGCGTGTGTGTGTGAGAGAGAGAGAGAGTGGAGGAGACAGCAAGAGCAGGAGAGGGATGGAGGCAAATGCCTGGGTGTAATCACAAGGAATGGGGATTAAGGCATAGATGGGAAGGTAGAGGAAGGAAGAGGGAGATGAATGGTGGCAGGTGTTGACAGAGTATCGCCAAGGAGTTGTGAGTCAGAAATGGGGGTGGGGAATGCTGTGACTGGTGAGAATCTGGGTATATAGAGAGGGAGGAGATGGGGAAGAGGACTGGATTGGGGTGTGGGAGATAATCATAGAGTATGAAGAGGAAGTGTGAGGAAGAGAAGAGAAACAGTTTGGGAAGGGGGGATGTAGTTTGGTTTGTTGGGGGGTAGGGTGTGTGAAAGTTTTATTGTTATGTGTGGGAGGGACACAATGCTTCTAGAACTCAGGTTCGCTGACGTGGGTGGGTCTTTTCTAGAACCTTATATCACCAGACATCTTGGTCCAGAGTCATTTCCTCCATGTGTCCCTACATCCTGAGATCAGTCCTTACCACATCATCCCATGTCTTTCTGGGTTTCCCTCTTCCACAGGTACCATCTACTTTCAGTGATCAGCACTTCTTTATACAGCTGTCTTCATTCATACGCATGACATGTCCAAACCAAAGTAGTCTTCTCTCTTGCATGCTGCATTTGATTCCTCTTATGCCTGACTTTTCTCTCAACACATTTGCGCTTTGTCGTTCATGCACATTAATACTGCACATCAAGCAGAGCATACGGCCTCCATGTCCTCTGTGCATATCCTCTGCATTCAGAACCCATGTCTCTCTACCATGGAGTAGAGCCATTCATACACAAGCATCAAACAATCTACCTTTCACTCTGAGAGAGAGAGTCGTTTTGCTGCCAACAGAGGTAGAAACTCCCTGAACTTTCTCCATCCTATTCATATTCTTGAAACAATACTTTCAGAGCATCACCCCCATTGCTGATTTGGTTACCTAGGCAACAAAAGCTATATATTCCAAATAAATCAACAAAACTCCTTGAAATTCTACCTAAAGTCGTGTGTAGTTGTCCGATTGTTTTCTTCTTTCATGACTTTATAGAAAAGATCTGGACCCCACCTTTTTTATAGAAATTATTATCGAATAAAAAATGCTTTTCACCTACTAATTTCCACTTTGAAACAGAAATACTCTCACTTCTTATATCCTAGTTCAAATACTGCCATGGTCAACTTTGCCATTCATCCATTTGAGATCGATAATTAAGTACCAGTCAAGCACTGGTAATCGACTGGACCCCATTCTCCAAAAGTTTCAGCCCTTGTGGTTGCATTAGAAAGGAATATCACAGCCATATTGAACCATGCTTATTATAAAATAACATCTTATATAAAAACCAAATCAGGAAAAAATTTTCTAAAAGTGATGTTTTTTGCAGTGGAGTCCAACATGGCAAAGCTGATTTAAAAAAAATAAATAAACAGTCAGATCAGTCTAATTTTTTTTATTTGAATTTTATAATTGTAACTTTTTTCTAAGATAAAACAGCAGTCCACAAATTCGGGTTTTTTTTTACTGCTTCCTTGAATTTTTATAGCATCTAATGTTGCACTGTAATAAAAATAAAATATACAAGTTAAAATATAGATTTTTATGGGTTTTTTAATTAAAAAAAGGTGTATTTTTTAAAAATTTATTTATTTGAGTCATATTTTAGTTTTTAAATGAAAAACATTTCTCAGTACGTAGAAATAACTGAAGAAAATTGGTAGGATCGTCGTCAAATCCTCAATGTCGATGAAACTGGCCTATTCTGGAAAAAAATGTCAACTAGAACTATTCTGACAAGAAAAGAGGCAACAACATCAGGTTCTAAAGCAGCCAAGGATCGATTAACAGTTCCACTGAGAGGTAATGCCAAAGTTGAATGTAAATTAAAACCGATGCTAATTTATTGTACAATGAACCCAAGAGCATTAAAAGCAATCCCTTTCAGTAATTTGGAAACCAAATAAAATGGCTTGGGGGACAAAGCAGTTGTTTGAAGAATGGTTCAATATGCATTTTTGTTCCAAATTTGAAAAATATTAAAGAAATAATAATAATTTAGATTTTCAAGTTATCTTAATTTTAGATAATGCACCTGAGTATCCCACCTCACTTAATGATTTGAATAGCAATGCAAATAGCTGAATAGGGTTAAAATCAGCAGACAGACTGTTAGAAATTAAGGACAGACAACACACATTTGCTGTTAACCATCACAGAGTACAACCAATGGCTACGGGGCAGAGGTCACCATTGGGCTTGGTGAGATCAAATAGTTTAGCCCTAAAGAAGAGGGGACAAATGTAGGAAAGGGTACTTGGACAAGAACAAGTTTCCATGTAAGCCAACTTTTCCGTCTTTGGAGAGAAAGAGTTAAGGAATATCTTTAATAAATGATATCAGTGATTACCAGTTGATTGAAGAATTAAAGAACATACTTTGTGAAAGATAAATGTAGTTGGCACTTTCATGATCAGAGAATTAAGGAAATCCTTAGTGAAAGATAAAAGTGGTTCGTAGTTCCATTGCTAAAGGATCAAGGAATATCCTTAGTAAAAGACAAAAGAAGTTACTAGTTCCATCTTCGAAGAGAAAGTTAACACATATCACAGGAAACTTTGTAAATCTGGAAAAAGAATTTGCTGGAGAATATGGTGAAGAAATAAGTCATCAGTTTAAATGATGAGTTAATTTCCTATCTGATACCATACAAAATGGAATCGTAGAGGTGTACGTTCATAACACCCAGCACAAGATCAGAAAAATAGTTGAAGATTGCATGTTTATTGATATCATATATGATTACTCTGGCATGGAACAAGAAATTAAATGACATGTTGCCTGGTACATATTTTGTATACTGCAGAAACTACTCTGTGGACCTTGTCCTCCAAGAAGCTGGATCTACAGTTTCCATGGTCACTGATGCATTGAACTTTGTTCACCAAATCACAATTCTTCTCAAAGTACTATTGACCAGCCATTGTGATGGAAATGTCTTCATGCTGCATCAAGTAAGAGAATGTTCAGCACACTTCGCTGTTTGAAGATCTGACTCCATACCACAAGGATGCAACATCATCTGACACACTGTGCTAAAATGCATGTACTTAAAATCATGTGTAATGCAAAGACTTAAGACATCCTCTTGGAAAACTTCATCACCAAAATGAGCAAATATAGAAAAACTTTGGGAATGATTTGAAGTATTACTTTTCCAGGTATAATAATAATAATAATAATAATAATAATAATAATAATAATAATAATAATAATAATAATAATAATAATAATAATAATAATAATAATAAATATTATCATACCTCTGTTTTAACATTAAGATTGAAATAAATCAGCCTTGATTGCAAAAAGAATTGGACCTGAGTTTGCACCCCCCCTCCCCAAGCAAATTTTGCTTCTGGGTCACTGGACTTGATAGAGGGAAATTGAAAAAGAAAACCTGTCGTATATGTGTGTGTGTGAGTGTGTGCATGTAAGTGCGTGTGTGTGTGTGTGTGTGTGTGTGTGTGTTTGTGTCAGTGTTTGTCTTTCACCAATGCTTGACAACCAGTGTTGGTGTGTTTATATTCCTTTAACTTAGCAGTTCAGTATGAGAGACCAAAAAAATAAGCGCCAGGCTTTAAAAAAAAGTATTGGAGCAGATTCATTGGACTAAAAATTATTTAAGGTGGTGCCCCAGCATGGCCACAATCTATTGATTGAAACAAGTAAAAGAGAAAATATAAGATGTGTACTCTTTGGTACCAAATAATCGTAGAAAATATATAAGAAAGCAAGAAAACAGACTTGTAAATTGACTAAATATGTGTTTCTCGTCTAAATCTGTCCGACTATGAGGGGAGCCTCAGGAAAGTCCTGTAAAGAGGCAAGTTTTTAATCTGCTGCACGGAGCAGTAAAAGCATCAGCACTTCAAGAGAAAAAAATGTTAACAATGTGTCTGCTGGCTTAACAAGGCTGGAAGGCAAGCAGCAAAATATCTGCTTTTTCTGTCTTTCTCTTTCCTGACCACTCACTCATTTTTTGTCCTTCATTTTGATACTTCCTTCTCAAAAATAATAGAATACAAAGAAAATAACATCACTGCCCTTACTATAACTGAAAGCAAGCAGTGAAAGATTTGCTTCCCTTTACCTTTCTTTCACCTGTTTATTTTGTCTCTCTTTCTGATGCTCCATTCTTGAAGAGAATAATAGAATACGAAGAGACTAGTACCATTGCTCTTACTGATTATGATGGAAACCAGGAAAATTTGCTTGTTTGTTTTGTCTTTCTTGTCGACGCACCGTCCTCAAAACAACAGGAAAGCAATTAATTCCCAACTTTTCCTTCTTTTCTCGCAAAGCAAACAGGATCTTTCGCTACTTACACTTGTCAAATTGTTTATAAGAAATGAAGGAATACAAAATAAAAGTAAATATGACTACAATGAATCTAATGAAGATCATCAATAATTAATTATATTATTACACAAAAATTATTTATTGTGGGAAAATAGTAAGGCATGCAGTGCATACATAGACCCTTCGCCCCTGATATATATATATATATATATATATATATATATATATATATATATATATAGTGGCTGTGTGGTGTGTGGTAAGAAGCTTGCTCCCCAACCCATGGTTCTGGGTTCAGTCCCACTGCATGGCACCTCGGTTAGGTGTCTTCTACTATAGCGTCAGGCTGACCAAAACCTTGTGAGTGAATTTGGTAGACGGAAACTGAAAGAAGCCTGTCGTATATACAGATATAGACATCAGACTCAGCAATGACACCCTGATCTCATGCCATTTCTGATCTACCGGTCATTCACTGCAATACCTGTCTGTGTTCAGACTGTCTTTGCACAGGGGCCATCTAGACTGCTACCTTCACTGTGAACAGGAATTGATCTTCTCTCTTCACTCCTTTGCACCACACTGGATCAACTCCTCTCTTCTCTTCATCTGACACCTACTTCCTCTCTTCACTCCTACCCACCTTCTCTCTTCATTGATATATATATATTTATGTATGTATATATATATATATATATATATATATATATATATATATATATATATATATTTATGTATGTATTCATGTGTCTGTGTTTGTCCACCCACTGATGTCACCGTAATTTAGTGGTTCAGCAAAAGAGACTGATAGAATAAGTACTGGGCTTATAAAGAATAAGTCCTGGAGTTGATGTGTTTGACTAAATGCGGTGCTCCAGCATGGCTGAAGTCAAATGACTGAAACAAATAAAAGAATAAAGGAACAAAGAATATATATGTATATATATGTATACAGTATATATATGTATTAAGTAGTAAGCCACCAATTTAACTCCGACCACTATGTTCCTCTATTGCATGCAACCTTAATCTCCCACCTCCCTCTCTCCTCCTTCCTCTTCGCTTCTAGCAAATCCACCTTACTCCCACTCCTAAATATTTAACCTCTTCTTTTCCTTTTCTTCTCATTCTTGACCGTTTTACTTCCAAAACTTTGTTCCTTTCTATTCTGCATAATAAACATAAATTGCATGGCTGCTGCAATGTATTTATTTGCCACTGACATAATAAAGGGACCCCAGTTTAATATTCATGACTTTCCCCTAAAGTCAGAATCAATCTAACCTCAATCACCTCTTCTCCCTCTTTTCTTCATTCTTAACAACTTTAGACAATTACCAACTCCTGAATTTTTTACCTCTTCCTTCTTTTCTCTTACCAACCATTTTATCTCTTCATTCATATGTTTTTCCCCTTTACTCCATTCTTCCAGCTTCAATCATTTTGAATTATATCTCTGGCAAGTTGAGATTCCTTATGGATAACGTAACCCTTCATATAACTGAGGTATATTTGGCCTGATGAGTAGCTAGCAGAGTACCCCTCATTGACTAATTATTAGTTCTGAGGATCTGCTAGCTAAGAAACATATGTAGCCTCGACTTTTACCCACACCATTCCTTCAATTTGGATTTTTATCCACATTCATAGCAACCCTAGATGTTCATTGTGAACTATAGAGAACCTTTATTCAGCAGATCAAACTTTGATATGGGAAAAACCTATAACCTTCTCCATCAATAATCTATTACTATACCTGAAAGTTGGATTTTATACCTACCATTGAAGGTTACTAACTGCTAACACCACTGCTTGAAGCTTACTAACAACCAACACCTAGATCTTTGGATCTTGAAATTACACACATGCATGTGCACATGCGTGCACACACACACACACACGTATGTGTGTGTGTGTATATATATATATATATATATATATATATATATATATATATATATATATATATGGTAAATGAAAGACAGAAGATGGAAAATACGAGAATTTTTATCAATCACTACAGTTGTTTCAATACATCTAGCATTGATTCCTCACAGGTTTTGATTTTTCTCATACCATAATGTTGTGACGGTGTACAATGTGTACTATTATTGGAGGAATTGACAGTTTTGTGTATGCCTACTTCTTGTATATATTGAATTTTCTCATGGCGTCCAGCCCTAGCTGTCATATATACAGATAATGAATGCTCATGCAGAGAAAAATCAGAATGTCCATTGATGAACCTCTGTATGAGTACAAATCTTGTATATAAATGTAACTTGCCCACAAGGGGGGGGGGGGCGTGTGTTTACACTTGGAAAACAGCTGCTTCGTTCAAGAATCATCATCACAACCATGTTGTCAGCTTCAAGAAAATCAATAAGAGACATTCAACACCTTTGGCCAATTTTGTGTGTATATATATATGTAGTGAAACTACCTATCGCCATTAGATACAAAACTACTATCGCCATTACATACAATCTTCTCATTTAAATATAAACAAGCGTGAGCGTAGCGGAGAACCCATTCCTTGTCATCACGTGACTGATTATTATTCGAATCGGCAACTTCTTCGAACCGTTCCCACCAGAACGCAAACTGACCAATCACGGCCCCTAATAAGGTCACGTGATAGAGTATTTTTCTGAAGCCTTCGGGAGCCGATAATTCGCTATAAATAGATCAACTCATACCCAGCAAATTCGTCTCGGTCCAGTTTCTCTATAGAGACTGCCGTGTACCACACGACAGCAGCAGCAGCGACACATCAACAGCTTCGTCCAACGATGACCACCAACTACGCCGCCACATCAGCAACATGAGTCTACGACTACTAACCAGCATCATCGTCATGACCAACACGATTCTACGATTACTACTAACCAGCATCAATCTCCACCAGCGTCAACACGACTTACTATGTACACCAAACTAAACCACAGTGGCACATCTCTCTCTTCGATTCTGTTAGGTGACTCAGCTTCACCACGATAAATAAACAGACAAGAGATTTCAGCCAGCGACGAACGACGAACATCTGTATAACAAGAATCACGGCCCGGCATGGAAGCCACCACATCACAACTAGTGATCAGCACTGCCACACACAGCCTCAACTCCCTTCACATACAGACTCTTCCAATTGTGTACTCAAGAACTGGTATAAATGCTCACGTGTTATTGACTCTCTTTCTATCTGCTGTAATAACTCACATACACATACATGTATCACTCACATACATACTTTTCTTTGTATGACGGCCTGTCTTTGATTATGTTCTTATATGTCGCATTCACACTCTCACATACACATACATCTTTAACGATACAATAAATATTTCTGTTATTCATTTCATACGGTTGTCTTTTCTATCGTCTCTTCATTACTGGTATTTACGAATTCACTAATGTTATCGTAGTATAACATTATTTTGTATATCATCATTGATATATTATTTTGTGGTCGACCGTGTGACGCGTTTAAATAAAAGGAGTCCTCTGTTTTTCCATTCGTCACCATGTCTCCTTTTTGAGTTCGCACGGTCGTTCTAACATATATATATATATATATATATATATATATATATATATATATATATATATATATATATATATATATATATATATATATATATATATATGTCATCCTATAAATAATGCATTTTTTTAATACTTCTTTTATTTTTCAAAATTAATATAAAGAAAGTTCTTTTTTAATCTAAAATATACTCTCTTTCATTTTCCACAATGTTCTTCCATCTATCTGATACACTTGCAAGGCTCCCTTTCCAAAATTAACTTGTCCATGATGAAAAATACTCCTCCAGTACTGTTCTGACTTCATCTACAGAATTCATATTGTTTCCATCCAAATGATTTTGAAGACTGTAGAATAAATGATAATTAGATACGCCAATGTCCAGCAAATGTGATGAGTAGGGCATTGTTTCCCATTCAAACTGCTCCAGCCTTTGGAACGTCATCCTCATTTTATGTGGCTGAGTATTATCCTGATGGAAGAACACTTTTTTGTTTTGCAACCAAAGATGGTAATTTTTCTTCCAGTGCTACTTGTACTGCTCGCAGTAGATCTCGTTTGTTATAATTTAGTTTGGGTTTAAAAGTTCAAAGTGGACTAAACCTTTCATATCCCACCAAACAGATAACAACACCTTACATGGGTGAAAACCTTCTTTAGCCTGGGCTACCAGTGTTTCTCCTTTCCCTATCTAATATCTTCTGTGCTTGACATTTTTACAGAGAATCCATTTCTCATCACTATTCAGTCCAAAAAAGGTTCACTCATGAGACACAACAGCAGAGAAAAGCACACATTCACACACTGCATGTGATTAGACATGGAAAGTTTGTGAGGAGCCCATTGACCCAATTTGCTGACTTTTCTGATGGTATGCAGGTGTCAATGAATAGTTGAATGACCAAATCCAAGCTTCTCTGCTAGTTCCTCAACAGTTACGATAGAGTTAGCAGGATATCCTTGTCAAGCTCTACAGATCTTCCAGAATGAAGCTCATCTTCTAGGCTGTAGTTTTCTGCTCAGAATTTCTGGAACTACCATTGACACTGGCTTATGCTTATTGTCCAATCCCCATCATCATCATCATCATCATCATCATCGTTTAACGTCCACTTTCCATGCTAGCATGGGTTGGACGATTTGACTGAGGACTGGTGAAACCGGATGGCAACACCAGCCTCCAATCTGATTTGGCAGTGTTTTTACAGCTGGATGCCCTTCCTAACGCCAACCACTCAGAGAGTGTAGTGGGTGCTTTTACGTGTCACCCGTACGAAGGCCAGTCCAGGGGCACTGGTAACAATCTCGCTCGAAGATCCTACGAAGGCCAGTCAGGCGGTACGGCCACGTGGCCCATATTCTGTATTAATATTCCTCGCACTTTCCATTGCATTGTTGCCTATATTGAACTCATAAAGAAAAATATACCAAATATGCTCCTTTGTCACTTCCATTATAGTTTTGAAAAAATAACTGTTAAATTCAAACTGTACCATTCAAAACTTGCACTAAGAATAAGTACAAGGTAAAATTACTACCTGCTTTTATAGCAAGTTGATGCAGGTAGTTAATCTTGTCCCCCTTTGACTTTTAGTGCATGCAATTGAAAAAACCACATTATTTACGGGATGACCCAATATGTATACATACGTATATATATATATATAGTGTGTGTGTGTATATTTAGATAAAGGTAATTATGGCTGGTTTATACGGTTACCCAGGGTTTTGCATCCATAAAGCACCTCTGTGTGTGTATGTGTGTTTGAGAGTGCTACATGGAAAATCCATCATGGTAAATCAAAGAAATATTCTCAATATCTTTTCCCTTGTTGTGGATCCATGTGTCTAAGGGAAATGTGTGGGAAAAATAAATATCTACTTCTCACCTTCATCAACAGATGAAAGAGTTAACACCATAAGTTATATTAACAAATAGATGGACTGATTAATTGAATGATGGGTAATTTGAGACAGCATAAAGGGAGATATTTATTTTTAGTTTTCTGATAAAAATCAGTAATGCCAACACAAATTAGACCATGTTTGATGAGTTTACCAATATTCACTGGAGCCAAACCTTTTACATAAAGTTTATGTACTGATTTTCATTTGTATAAAACATCATAATATAAAAGCAATATTAATTTGGTAAACTCAAATATTTCCTTACAAATTGCTCTGAAATTCTAGAATAGGCACAAAAAATTAAAAAAACCCAAAAAAAAAACCAAAAGGAAAAGAAAATAAAAAAATTATCACAAGTTTTCTTCTGTTATTGTTGTGTTATTATTATTATTAAAATAGTTATAATAATAAAGTAATATTCTGGTTCTTCTTCTTCTTATTATTTTTATTAATATTAATATTAATATTTTAAATTAATATTGTTATCATCATAATCATCATCATCATCGTCATCGTCGTCGTCATCCTCATCATCATCATCATCATCATCATCATCATCATCATTTACTAATGGAGTTGTTTGCTAGTTCTATACATCAGAGAACAACAATTGCACCCTTTAACTTAGCTTAATGGAATATTTGTAAAACAATTGGTGAAGATCTAATTGAATATGAATGCTTTCTGTTAAAATTGACTTACTCTTCAAAGCTGAACACAAGATGGGGGATATCTTCACCAGACCTCTACCCCATTCCATAAAGATGCTAACTTGATAGATTACACTAATGACTCAATATTCTCCACCTTTGCATATTTTTTGCCATATTGTGAGCACAAATATATAGAACATTATTATCATCAGTGCTATTAACATCAGCATTATCATTATCGTCATTACCACTGACATCATCATCATCATCATCATCACCATTGTTGTCGTCATTAGTGTCATTGTCTTCATCACCATCATTATCACGGTCATCATTATCATGATGATGATCGCCATCATTTAATAAACTCTCTTCCTCTCTCTTTTTCTTTTCCATTATCCCTCTTCCTCATCAGCATCATTCTCTGTCAGTTATTTATCAACTCACTCCTGAGAAATTGTTTCTCATACATTCACTAATGACGCAATGTGGTCCTCTCCCTTGCTAGAAATAACACCCACACCATTAAATCACACCCTAAAATCTTTAGGAATGGAATAACACAAATGGTAAAGAGTAAGTCTGAAACAAAAGAGGATCAATATCTTTTATCTTTTATCTTTTACTTGTTTCAGTCATTAGACTACGGCCATGCTGGGGCACCACTTTGGAGAATTTTTTTAGTTGAACTAATCAACCCCAGTACTTATTTTAAAGCTTGGTACTTATTCTTTCGTCAATTACTTGAATTAAATATTTGAAATTTTTCATCAAAAATTCATACTTTTCCTTTGTTAGTCTAAACCCATATTCATTTATTTTTCCGAATACTTTTTTAGCATGTTTTAAGTGCTGCTCCACTGATTCGCTCGTTATCAAAATATCACCGAAATAAGCAATAGCGAAGTTGCAATAATTTAACATTGCATTCGTAACTCGTTGGAATATGGCAGGAGCTACTTTTACTCTAAAAGGGAGCCACTTGAATTTATACAATCCAAGGTGTGTGTCGACTGTTAAATGGTTTGTATAATCTTTCTCTACCTGTATCTGCAGATAGCATTCCGAGAGGTCTAACTTTGTGAAAATTTTTCCTCAATTTAGCTTTTTGAGAACACTTCTTCTGGGAATAGGAATAGATAATTGTGCACCTCAGATTATTATTATTATTATTATTATCATTATTATTATTATTATTATTATTATTATTATTATTATTATTTTATTATTATTATATTCTGGCATGGTCGCTAGGTCACACATTTCATTTTTGGTGGAATGGGGTGGGGGAGGAAAAGAATTAGTCTAGATTGACCCCAGCACATCTCTGTTACATGTATTTTATCAACCATGAAGCATAAACTCTACAAGCTCTTTGTTCAACGCTCTACCGATTCTGCTGGTTCAGTAGCTTCAAGGATACTAATAACAATAACAGTTATAATAAAATATAATAGTACTTAACTGTTTTTCTCTCATCAATTAGTTATCTTATTTCGTGGCATTTTATATATTTGCTAGAAATCCAGAAATTCCATCACAAGATGAAAATGAAGAATTGGGTAGGGCTTAGCTAAATGGAAATAAATCATACTCGTTGGCACAGAGAAGCTGAACAGGAAAATTGATCTCTCCACTTCACACAAACTGTTCATATATAACTCTGGTGATTCCAGGATTACTTGTCACCTTGGACAAAAAAAAAAAAAGATGTTTTGCAAAGTGAGAGAAATTCTTGACTTAAGTCGGCAAGAATTGACAAGTAACTTGGTAAGAAAGAAAAACAAATTCTTTATTTCTCATCAAAACCACCTCACAGGAAACAAATGCATGTGTGTTTATATGCGTGTGTGGGTGTGTGGGTGTGTGTGTGAGCAGAAACACACGCACATGCATGCACACATATTTACATATAAATGAATATATAAATACATACATACACACACACATACACATATTTATTTATATATATATATATATATATATATATATATATATATATATATATATATATATATATATATATGTATTTATTTATATATACATATATATATATATAGATAGATAGATAGATATAGAGACTAATACATATATGTGTGCATATGTACAAATATATTATATATACATTCATATACATACATATCATACATTCATACATATATATACATATATATATACACATATATACATATGCGGTTATATATACATATATATATGCATATATATATATATGTATATACATACACACACATATTTATATATACATACATACACATACGCACATATATATACACATATATACGTATATGGTTAGATATGAATATATATGCATATATATATATATATATATATATGTATACACATACATAAGTATACATACATACACATACATACATACATACGTACATACATATGTACATACATACGTACATACATACATATGTACATATACACAATACATAATACATACATGCAAACATACGTATATACATACGTACGTACATATATACATAATACATACATACATGCAAACATACGTACATACATACATATTACAGTGCTTTTGTAGAAAGTTGAATACACTAGGAAAAAACACAGAAGCATCATTCTAAGAGCAAATACAAAAAGTGCAAATGTAAAACAGTTTCTGGTAATATTAAAATGAAAGCTCAAGTTTCGCGGGTAACTTTGATTTAATAACTCAGCAAAGAAAATAGATAAATTCAAAAATGTTGGCTGTAAATTCCTTCAAAGATAAAACTTTGGACAGATCTTAGTTGAAGAGGTGATATTAAGAAGAAAGAAACACTCACTTGATTGTGTAAGAAAGACATATTGAGATGGAAGGATTGCTGGTAGGCAGCTTATCTTGGAATCAATCCTTCCTCTACATTTCACTCCCTAACACCCATCATTTCCCCTTATCACCTAAGAGTAGAATAGGCACGGTCTACATCGCCACCCCATCCAGCTTTCTCAGTTACCTTTCTTTCCCCCAAGGTCTCCACTAATCCCCTCCTTCCTGCACCTCCTCTTCCCTCCCTCTGATGCTCTTCACCATCAACATCTCATTTGCCTGCTATCACCCTCAATGCTCTTACATATGTCCTACAAACCCCATCCCTGAGCAGCTCCTATATTTCTTTCCATCATTTGCTACAGTCACCTCATCCCATCCACATATTTAGCCCAAGCCTCTCTGTCACCTCACCCAGTCTCACCACTCCTACTGTCCCCTGAGGGTAAGTCTCAACAAATCTCCTCCATAAGCTCCCCCTCTCTCTCTCTTCCTCTCTCTCTCTCTCTCTCTCTCTCTCTCTCTCTCTTGCTCTCTTTATCCTAATCTCTAACTCACTCTCCTCTCTTTTCCAAGTGAAGTATTCTTTCATCTCCTCCACAACAAGGCACCTACAGCTGACCCTTTATACTTTTAATGTCTCAATTGGCTTAAAGCCCTCTCAGTACTATTCTCCCCTCCCAGTTGAAGGGTTTTTGTTTTGCAAACTACTTGGTGACCCTGTTACTGCTGGTGCCACAGCAATAACACTTAGTACACTATGTAAAATGGTTGGCATTAGGAAGGGCAAGACGGACAATAGAAATTAAGAAGCCGAGACAGACAATAGAACCTGGTGTGGTTCCTGGTCTTGCCAGCACTCGTCAAACTGTCCAAAGTCAAGGCCAGCAAGGAAAACAAATGTTAAATGTTGATGATTGTGAGGATTCTTTCAGTTTCATCAATCTCATCCTCGTGGTCCACTATTTCATCATTATCATTGTCATCATTGTTCTTGTCATCTCCACCACCATCACTATCATCATCATCAAACCATCACCAGCATCATCACTATCACCCCCACTACAACAAAAAATAACACCATCTGTCATCATTGGCATCATCATTCAATTATGTCAGGTTATTAAGAACGAAATGTCCGATTTTCTTATGCACCAAGTTTGACAGTCGTTAATTCAAACGTTTAATCCTGACAATTCTTTGTTTTACAACTTTGAAGAGTTACATCATCACTTTTCGAAATGCAATTCATGGTGTCTGATTATGTTGTGAGTTTTATCTTGTAAATCAATTTTTGTGAACCCATGGATAGATAAAAAATTCCTGTTGTTTATGAATATGAGTTCTGTCATGGAACCAATGCATCCCAGACAGCTTGAAACATCAATGAGGTGTTTGGTGAAGATGTGGTGAATGAGCACACTGTATGTCGATGGTTTGAGAAGCTCCGGTCTAGTGACTTTACTCTTGAAAATCAGCCCTGTGGTAGACTTGAGACCAAGGTTGATAATGATGAGCTGGAAACTGTAGGGGAAGCAGATACATCTCAAACTATGCATCAGTTAACAGCAAAGTTTGATGTTTCGATTCCAACTGTATTGGACCATCTGAAACTAATCAACAAGGTAAAGAAGCTGGACAAGTGGGTACCACACAAACTGAACGAGCATCAAATGACACGTCATCTTGAAACTTGTTCTTTGCTGTCACAGCATAAAAGCAAACCCTGTTTTAGCATTGTATTGTCATGTGTGATGAAAAATGGAATTTTTTCAAGAATAGCAAGCATTCTGCATGGTGGTTGTGAAGAGATGAAGTGCCAAAACACAATCCAAAAAAGAGTACTTACCAAAAAGAGCTAATGGTGTCTGGTGGTCCAGTGCTGGTGTCATCCACCAGAGCATTATGAAACCTGGTAAGTCAATTACAGTGGATTTGTACATCAACCAATTGGATGAAATGATGAGTGAGCTTGCAATTAAACAACTGAGATTGGTCAATAGAGACAGGCCAATTCTCTTGCAAGACAATGCTTGACCACATGTTGCACAAAGAACACTACTAAAGTTACAGGAACTGAACTTGGAAGTGCTCTGTCATCCACCATATTCACCAGATCTTGCACCAACTGACTCTCACATTTTCCAGGTTTTAGACAACTTATTGCAAGGAAAAAACTTCAAATCTGAAGATGTAAAAACAGCCTTTTGTGATTTCATCACCGTGATCATCATCATCATCATCATTGTCATCGTTATCGTCATCGTCGTCGTCGTAGTCGTCCTCATCATCATCATCGTCATCAACATCATCGTCATCTAACAACTGTTTTCCATGCTGACATGGTTTGAATGGTTTGACTGGAGCAGGGCCAGGCATCATACCATGCTCTATAGTCTGTTTCAGCATGGTTTCTACAACTGGATGCCCTTCCTAATGTCAAACACTTTACAGTATGTAATAGGTACTTTTAACATGGTTCACATGTTGCCTAAGTAACGGAAACTGTCTACTATTTCTAACGAGCCCCTCCCCCATACATTTAAAGGAATCTATTTTTTGTACATTCCTGGAGTTTATTGTACCTGTTCATCTGTTACACATAAAGGCTACTTTCTCTGTTAATCAATTGCTTGTACTGAGTACACTGAATGGACTTTCTACCGACATCTGTCCAACATATCAAACAGGGTCATCTCTCAGAAAGGATCAGTGATTTGTTCATTTGCCTGACTAATAGTGAAAGCACCATCCGATCGTGGCCGTTACCAGCCTCCTCTGGTCCCTGTGCCGGTGGCACATAAAAAACACCCACTACACTCTTGGAGTGGTTGGCATTAGGAAGGGCATCCAGCTGTAGAAACACTGCCAGATCAGACTGGAGCCTGGCGCAGCCTCCTGGCTTCGCAGACCCCAGTTGAACCATGCCAGCATGGAAAACGGACGTTAAATGATGATGATGATGATATAATACTGTGGGTATCTATGGAGGAAATCCCGAACTGAATCATCCGAATCTTTATCCTTAGAAAAGGGATCCAATCAGCTGTAGATAAGAAACAGCATTTCAACAGGTGTAAAATGAATTCCTTTTGTCTTTTTGAAATTTAACATGGAACTGTATGACAGCTCAGTAGACATAACTGCTTTTGTTTTGCAGACATGGAGCAATTACCTGGAGATGTATCGCTCTTGGTATCAAAAGAGCTTTTGACAGAATCTGCCACAATGTACTTGTGCAAACTGAAACCCAAAGAAATTCTGGGTAAAATGATGAAATCATTGCAAAGTTATGTTAACAAGAAATCTAATAAAAACCACTCTTTCATGTAAATTATCTGATCTGGCACCTTTCAGGACATTAATCCACTAAGGTCTGCTTCCGGACTCAGTTATCATAAATAATCTGATCAAGACCAATGGAAACATCTTGAATGTTATTATTTCATGCTGTTTGTACCAATAAGATTATCGTGACCCCAAGGAAAAGAGATGCATCAAATTTTGATTTTCATTTTAGGAATCATAAGCTTCCAATGGAAAGGCATAAAGTTTTAAATTTTGGGTGTAACCCTAACAGGAACCTTAATAGCAGGTTGATATGGGTAGAATATATCAATACCATTTGTAACAGATCTGCACAGGGGGTTGGAATGCTAAACACAATCAATAGATATGAAAGGGACAGCTACCGTTTGCAGAGCACAAGTTTGAAATATCATGGAGTGTGGCCATCTATCCCAAATATATATTTCATCTGCCTTCATTTTCCATCTCATTGAAATCCAAAGCTATTCTGTCATTCCAGAATGAAAGACTTGTTGCACAAAGACTCTCACTTTCACATTTGCACCATCTCTTTTGATACTTGATGTTTTCTCACTTGCTGTGCATCGTCTCTCTATGCTTTGCTGCCAATATGATGAACAAATTCCTTGAAAGCTGCAATAAAACCACCTCCAACTGATAGAATACATACTTTCAAAAAGCTGAGTATACAAATATCGTCTATCACTTTCAGCTTTGATAATGAGGTGAACTTGAGATTAGCCATTTCGAACTGAGCAGAGCAGTAATCATACTGTGTCAAATATTGATCCTGATGTAGAGAGAAAAAGAATTTGGTAGGCAAACTTTTAAATAATATTGGACAAATGTTATTGAATAAACTGTTGTTAAAAATAGAAGAGATGACATTAGATGAAAGAGAATCTAAAAGATTATTGGAAACATCATTCCCTTACTTATAAACATATCTCTCTTCTTTCTTCATTTCAAATTCAATTCTGGCCAACATACATCACCATTACTCTAACAATGTTATCCTTTTATATAACAGCAGAGATGAGTTCAATTTTCTAACTCATATATTTGTTTTGTTATTGCTATTTTGTTCTAATCTTGAACCTAGGAAAAGATTCAAGTCATGAGCAGACTTCCTTTTTCTCATCCTAAATATATTTAGGATAACATTATCCAATGTGTTCCTTCTTTTTGCTTCTTTTTTTTTCCTTCTTAACGCAGAAGATATGATTTGAGGATTATTTTCTTGTGAGCAACAGACTTATGTGAAGTGATATATATGGCAGTGGTTCATATCAACAAAATACAATTAAAGAGCTGGAATTAAAGTACATTTGTAAGATCTGAAGAGGAAAGAATATTTCATATTAAATCATTGTCTTAGTCTATACCAGACTAGTGTATCTGTCTCATATATGGATTAGATACAAGTTCTTTGCCTGTTGTCTTATAATGTATTTTAAAGGCAGGCAAAGATAAGTTAGCAGACCAAGCAGTAATTCATATTTGTTTAGTCAGCCTGGCTACCGGATCACTTAAGTATTGATAATTAATCCGTTTAAACTAAGTTTGGTGGAATATAATCTAACATCGTCTCAAAATACTGGAGTTGAAACATTAAGTAATTGAAACATTAAACCTCACAACTTTTAAGGTTAAATATATAACAACAAGTTCAGTGACAACAACATGCTAACCTATAGTAAAAGATAATTATGATTTTGGCTTAGGTTACATTTTATTAGATTCATTGTTGTTTCATTAATTTGGCAACCATTTAATCTCTCTCTCTACACATTTCTCATCCTTCTGACACACACACACTCACACACACATAAACACATAGATATATAAATATAGAGAGAGATGTGTGTCCATACATGCGAATATAATTGTGCGTGTGCATATATATATATATATATATATATATATGTGTGTGTGTGTGTGTGTATGCATATATATGTATATATATATATGTGTATGCATGTATATATGATAAATATTACAAGTGGTACATAAAAATGGTAACGCCTCCTAATATGGCAAATTATATTGACCAATTTATTCTTTGCTTTGATTGAAAGTGCCATGCTTAACATTTTCGGTAAACTACAGACTAAAATCTCTCATCAGACTTGATGCTAGCTTCAAAGGAATTTGTAGGAATTTTTATTGGGAGATTTTGTTTCGCTCTCGTTGGTATTCCCATATTTTCTATGGCTTTATTTACATAGTGTTTAGTTGTGTTATGAAGCAACTATCTTAGCTCTGTGTACTGGGAGCATAAAAGATATTGTAAGATGGTAGATATTGGGTTTAATAGAGGTTGAATGTGATTAACAATCTAACATTTGTTCGGTTGCTGATACAACTGTCGGCTTATTGTTTTATCTGGTGAACAGGACAGCTTCAAACGTTGGTCACTAACTTTCAAATGAATTGACAAGATATAGTGATGGAGTACAAGGGGGAGAGAGAGAGAGAGAGAGAGAGAGAGAGGTGGAGGAGGAATATAAGAGATAAGAGACAGAAAGAGAGAAAATAAAAAGAAGGAAAATAAGGAGAAAGAAAGCTATAGTGTACAAGAATGTGTGTATTTGTATGTAAATGAAAAAGAAAGAGAAACAAGAAGAAAGAGATATATGAAGAAAATAGGAAGGAAGAAGGAAATAGAGAAAGTTATACATATTTATAGATAAATACCCATTATTGATGATATTGTTTCTTAAGACTCTTATCTAACGAGTCCTTTACAGATGGTGTGATTTGATAGTAACTTAGCTGTTATTTTCAGTAACTTCGTAGAAGCTCCCTTTTCTAGCCCCTATTGAACCCCTTTGAGTTATAGTTGATGCTGTTGTGTAGTCCATAGTCAACCTTGATTAAGTGAAACTTTAAGCATAGATATTCCCACCATGACCAACTCATCTGCATTTCAGACATAGTGTACTATTCAGTACATGCATATACAATGAGATAGCTGTGACAAATTATGAATCTCATTTTCTTTGACAGGATCAGGAACGAAGAGATCCTACGGTGTGCTGGTCTGGCTCCTAATATGGAAATACTCCTTGATAGAAATTTATGTTGGTTTGGTCACATACACAAAATGGACAACAATAGACTCCTCGGACAACCCCTTTGCTCCCAACTATGCAAGGGGAAAAGACATCACGGAAGACCAAGACTGAGATTCAAAGATAGTGCAGAAAGGAATTGGTCATAATAAATGGCAAACCCAAGGAAAAAACTGACCAGTCTGGGGAAAGCTTATCAAATCAGGATAAAGACATGAACAGTCATAGTTGCAACGAGTGACTGGAGATAGTGTGCTTTTAATTTTCTTTTAAACTAGAAACTTGTGATTTTGGAGAAAGATAACTGGTATTTCTGACTCAACAGGAAACAAAATTTACCTCTTTACCACATGTGTACAGTGGTGATGAAGGAATGTTGCATCTCTCCATTGCTATGTAAAGTCAAGAATTATTAAATCTCTCTACCTTCCATATTCATTTAACTCTGTAGTTTTGTGAATGTGACAAACTGTGTATACCACTTCACATACACAGACACAGTATGTGTATACATACATACATACACACATACATACATACATACATACATACGTACATACATACATACATACATACATACATACATAATACATACATACATACATACATGCATACATACATATACAGGAGTTGGTCAAAATAATAGAAACACCTAGCATCATAGAATCATAATTTTGAAATATCTATAAAACCATCAAAAGCTTGTTTAGTTTTATGTTTTTTGATTCATTATTAGTGTTGCTTAATATGTTTTCCTAAAATTGCTGTTTCTTTTCAGATATCATCAGAAAAATGTAATTAAAATTCATTAAAATGACAGATCTATCGGACTTTCAAAGAGATCAAACTGTTGGTGCTTGTATGGCAGGCGCTAGTGCAACAAAAACAGCTGAAATGTTTGGTTTATCAAGAAGTACTGTCTCGAAAGTAATGACAGACTGTGTGAAAGAGGGAAAAACCTCCTCGTCGAAACAAAACTCCAGTAGAAAACCAAAACTTTCAGATGGGGACTGTCAGACTCTTACGTACATTGTTAGAAAGGATCACAAAAGTACAGCTCCCAAAATTACTGCAGAGCTTAATGACCACCTCGAGAACACAGTTTCCACAAAGACTATTTGCCAGGAGCTGCACAAAGCCAGATTTCACGGGAGGGCTGCAATCAGAAAACCACTACTTTCAAAAACAGATGTTGCAAAGCATTTAGAGTGGTCCCTAGAGCAGTAGAAGAATCTTATTTTCTCGGACAAGTTATCCTTTACCATATGTCCGACCACTGGCTGAGTATATGTGTGGAGACAGCCAAAAGAAGCATTTGACTTAGACAACCTTCTTCCAACTTTTAAACATGGAGGAGGATCTGTGATGACCTGGGGGGCTATATCTTGGAAATCCACTGGCCCAATGGTTTCCCTTCATGGCAGAATTGATAGTCAAGACTATTTAAGCATTTTATCTGATCAAATTCATCCTATGTTTGCAGAACTGTTTCCAGAGGGAAACGCAATCTTTCAGGAGGATAAGGCACCAATTCACACAGCAAAAGTTGTTATTGAATGGCATGAGGAACATTCTAGTGAAGTTGAACATCTTATCTGGGTACCACAGTCCCCAGATCTCAATATTATTGAACATTTATGATACATTTTAGAAAAACAAGTAAGGAGTTGATATCCTCCACCATCATCCCTACAAGAACTGGAGACTGTTTTAGCTGAAGAATGGACAGAAATTCCTTTGGAAACAATTCAAACTTTGTAAGAGTCCATAGCTCATAGAATTCAAGCTGTAATTACTGCCAAAGGCAGTCCTACTCCATATTAAAATAAATTTGTTTGAAATTTTAAGGTGTATCCATTAATATGTCCAACCCCTGTACACACACACACACACACACACACACACACACACACACACACACACGCACACACACACACACACACACACACACATACACATATGTATATATATAAAACATATTGGCACAATTCACACAATTTACCAATACACAAACAGATACACATAAAAATATACACACGTTAAAATATACATATTGCTGTTTATAAAATCATGGACAGGCATCATATACCATTTATACTCACCAGTGGGACATTTTCACAACACTTCCATACAAATACATTCATAAGCTCACGAACACGTAGATATACATACATGGCCACTTGCATATCTAAATACATATACAGACACATTGCACAAACTCATACATTCACACACATACACACTCTCATATTCACATACATACACCCACATCAGCCAAGAAAAACATTTTCGACATTGAATTATAAACTGAAAATGTGAGGAGGGAGAAGGTGGAGGAGGGAGGTGGGAGGAATAGGGATGACAGCAACAACAAACAAAAAAGCAACAAAATTAATGACAATAACAGCGGCACCAACCAATGACAATATCAACCTCATCGTTAACAACAATAGTAACAAAACTATCTAATATACCACCACCACCACCACCACCACCACCACCACCACCACCACCACCACCACCACCACCACCACCACCACCACCACCACATCACCATCAAAGGACAACATCAACAACAATAAGAGATGTTAGATCTTTTATTTAACACATTCAGAAAGCTGACACTAAAACTATTCGATTAAATTAATTCGTTTCTGAAAAATAAAACAACTTTCTGTCAAATGAGATAATTTTGCTGGTGACATTTCTGGGTGTAAAGATTTCTCACCAGAACTGTTTGCTTGATTGCATAAACGAACGCATAGATATCTATGAACACACACACGCTTACACACGCACACACGCGCACACACACACACACACACACACACACACACACACACACACACACACACACACACACGGATCTCTGTATACAAATTACTGGTACTTTAACAGTGTCTTGTGTCAGTGTTATTCTGTACATTGAAATACAACACTGTAACTACACCAGAAATATTTAAATGTAGCTCGTTGCCAAGAATGCATTAAAGATGCAAATCAACCAATCAGGTTTACTTATTCCCTTATTATTTGAGGTTTTATAGACTAAAGTGTTTTGTAATTAGGAAACAAGACAGGACCCTATTACCATGTTTGATCTGCAGGAGATCAGTTGGTAGGAATTCCATATGACATGCAAAGTTTAATCTAGAAACCCACCATAGCTATAGTAAAATTGACCCCAACCATTTTACCTACGGACCTCTTTGCTTCTTAATTTACTCTGCTAGACCCTTAAAGCCATTCGATGCTTAAATACAATCCTATTATATTGTTATAGTTATGTTACTAGGAATTGTATAAAGAATTATTAAAATGTTTTGTGTATCCTAGAATTGTAATCAATTTATTGCACACAAATTTAAAGAACAAAATCTTATATGGGTCCCCAAGAGTCATACGGACTCCAGTTGAAACCATTGGTATTCTAGGATCACAGGCTGGTTTACAAAGTAATTCTCATATGTGGCAGATGTACAGGAACAGCCAATTGTAAGAGTATGGATTTTATTCAAAGGCTTTGAATGCTTTGTAGAAATAATGGTTTGTTTTTGCTACCTAGGGGGCCCAGTAATGGATTTTGAAAGCATTGGAGACAAAGTAAGAACAGAGTAAAAAAAAGGTGAGGAACTAAGAACACTGCTGGTAAAATAGAGTTTCTTAACAGAGTGTGAAAGGCAGACTGAGTAATAATTGTGTACAAATTGTAAGACATGAATCCTGAATGCAGAATGATCTGGAAATACTACAAACAAATGAAACATGTTCAACTGGATATGAAGAGAATCAGGCCGAGAGTGCAAGAAGCTGTGCTTCTACAGGAATGTGATGAGTGTGGAGAAAACCGGTTGAATCATATAAACCTCTTTTCTTTACAGTGCTTTGTACAACTCACTTTTAGGCTTTTATATAGATATCGCATGAGACACTCACTTCTGAAGCATCATATTTTCTGCTGTCAAAAAATGTCCAACTCTTGTAAATATATGTTCAAAATTGGATTTTATTTCTATTACTTTTTTTTTTTGGTATTTACTCTGAAGAAACAACCTTGCACTAAAAGAAGCACACATGCACACACACACACACACACACAGACATAGATATACATGCACACACACACATACACACACACAGACATAGATATACATAGACACACAAACACATACACACACAAAGATATAGACACACACATACATGCATATATAAAACTGTATGCATAAATAATTATACATATATAAATCAGTCTGCGGAGTACTCAGCCATTTGTATGATAATGTTATGAGCAAGCCGTTCCATTGGTCAAATCAACTGGAACACCAGTGGTAATTGATCAAGTGCCAGCTCGTTACATCAGTGGAGCCTTTCAATTTGAAAAGGTGCATCGGGCCAGTTGATCATATTAGGTACTTCCTGATTCCTAAGCGGTGGCTGGAGGGTCCTGGCTTGAGGATCTAATTCCCCTTAAAATACAACTGAAAAGGATATATACATATATTATGACATTATGTACAGAACAAATTATATTATATTCCTGTCTTCTAATTCGGTTGCAGTTATTGAAAGATGATGAGCATTGCATACAAACACGATAAACAAAGACACAGATGATCTTGCAAAGGAGCTTTCCATGGCTGCTCAATCTACTGCAAATGGTAGAGAAATCACCTTGGAATCAGTTTGCTCTTTTCAAGAGGAACTGCATTGAAACGACAAATGAGTAATGGCTGGAATAGCAATTATGAACAAAATTTTGTTGTGTTTAGTCAAGTATTGATCAATACAGTCACCAACGTGGATATATTTATAACCCAATGAATATTTAATATATTGTCACTATCACAGAAAAATGTAACAATATCATAGTGATTTTAACTCTTTGTTACATTTCATTTAAGACAATAGACATAACTTGCTTCTGGTCATACCAACCTGAAAATGGTTATGCATGCTTTCACCTAATACATGATATTTAGGTTAAAAAAATCTAGTATATACATGTACATATAACCCATGCCAGCATGGACAACAGGCGTTAGATGATAATGATGATGATGATGATGATGATATATATGTATGTTGTATACTTAGATATATGTGAGGACAGCTGTGTGATGAAGAGCCAATCTCTAACTGTGGAGGGAACCTGTGGCAGAGGTAGACCCAGGAAGACATGGGATGAGGTGGTGAAGCCTGATCTTCGAACTTTGGGCCTTACAGAGGCAATGACTAGTGATCGAAACCATTGGTGATATTCTGTGCTTGAGAAGACTCATCAAGCCAAATGAAGTCGTAGTCATGGCCAATGCTGGTGCCATGTAACAGGCACCTGTGCCAGTGACATGTAAAAAGTACTTTTCGAGTGTTGGGCCTCATGGTGGCAAAGTGGCTGATGCTGGTGGCATGTGAAAAGCTCCTTTGGGGTGTTGGGCCTCACAGAGGCAATGACTAAGATCTTTAGCATTACGTTATGCTTGAGAAGAAGACCTATCAAGACAAGTCAAATCAGAGTTGTGGCAGATACTGGTGTCACGCAAGTGGCCCCTGTGCCAGTGACACATAAAAACACTCATTACACTCTTGGAGTGGTTGGTGTTAGGAAGGGCATCCAGCTGTAGAGACCATGCCAAATCAGACTGGAACCGGGTGCAGCATTCCAGCTTGTCAGCTCTGGTCAAACCGTCCAACTCATGCCAGCATGGAAAGCGGACATTAAATGATGACAACGATGATGATGATGATGACGACAATGCTAAATGATGATGATGATGATGATGATACTTAGATAAGTTTCGGCTAGAATTGGCCCAGGACATGTTTTGACAAACAAACAACATCCTTGAATAGTTTAAAATCTATAATGCAATAAAACTAATGTTTTTAGCCAAAGATGTGTGATTTTGGTCAAGCGTAAAAAGTGAATATATATTATTTGTGTATCTATCTATCTATGATCTATCTATCTATCTATCTATCTATCTATCCATCTATCTATCTATTTATCTATCTATATACATACATACATATATATATAACTTTTTACATTTCACCAGTCATACATGTTTGGCTAAAAACATTAGTTTTATTGCATTATAGATTTAAAATTATTCAAGGATGTTTGTATGTCAATAATTAAATTAGTGCCCAGCAAATAACTATTTATACAAATCAAACCAACTAATTTAGTTGCTATGAATAACTTAAAACTGTATAGCTCTCCCTGGCCAGAAGAGGGAGATGCATGACTACTGATGAAGAATCTAATGCTAGTGACATTCATTTTTACTAACAGAAGATATGATGACCATTTGATGGCTAAAAAATATTAGGTTAACCCAAATGCATGTATATGATTATGAATATAAATATAACTATATTCAAATTCTTCTTAGAAAGAGGGGGGCTATTTTCTAACAATGACAATTTTGGGAGAAAGAAAACAAGAATAGTTAATAGATATCAAAGAAAAAAGGAACTAGTTTCAGGAAGCTGAATATTAATTTCACAGAAAATTGAATTTCTTTGTTTTGGGGAGTAAAATGTAATTTTTGTCACCAAGCAAAATGAAAGTAACAGGCATGTTTCAGATTTATCACACCTCATCAGTATTTTGTACTCCATAAGCTTGCTTTCACTAGTTGTTACAAGCATAAAAAACATATTTTGTGAAATATATTCTTAATTTTATCAAATTCTTCTCTTTTTCCTTTGAGAATCAACAACAGTTGCTACTACATTTTTTGAAATAAAAAAAGAAATCCTTTAAACAGTTTTTGTGGATTAATGCTGACTTCATTTGAGTTATTTCTCTGAGCACACTTGTTTATAATTATTCAGGTTACATTAACCAAACATTTTCCTTCTACTTTTTCTGCTTAAGTAGAATATGATGTACCAAATGAATTGTTAAGAAAAAATTCCATTTCTATGTGAGACCTTATCTGATAATAAAAATCAGATTTTCTTTCTTATCGTTTGTGAAATAGATTTTTGATTTTTTGAAATTACCGATTTAAATAGATAAACTGGTTTCTCTGTTTGTTCATGCCTCTCCTTTCTCATTCTTTATCAGGATATTCAGGATAGTCAGCTTAAAATAACAAATTTTACATATATAAGCACACACAGACATGCCTGCACACACACACACACACACATGCACACACACACACATGAACACACACACACATGCACAGAGAGTCAAACATTTACATTATGGCTAGAGAATTAAATGATTCCTTTACCATCATCATCATCATCATCATCATCGTTTAACGTCCGCTTTCCATGCTAGCATGGGTTGGACGATTTGACTGAGGAATGGTGAAACCGGATGGCAACACCAGGCTCCAGTCTGATTTGGCAGAGTTTCTACAGCTGGATGCCCTTCCTAACGCCAACCACTCAGAGAGTGTAGTGGGTGCTTTTACGTGTCACCCGCACGAAAACGGCCACGCTCGAAATGGTGTCTTTTATGTGCCACCCGCACAAGCCAGTCCAGGGGCACTGGCAACAATCTCGCTCGATAATCCTACAGGAGCCAGTCAGGCGGTACTGGCAACGGCCACGCTCAAAATGGTGCATCTCATGTGCCACCCGCACAAGAACCAGTCCAGGGGCACTGGCAGCGATCTTACTTGGCTTGCCGGGTCTTCTCACGCACAGCCCATTTCCAAAGGTCTCGGTCCGTAGTCATCGCCTCGGTGAGGCCCAATGTACGAAGGTCTTGCCTCACCACCTCAGCCCAGGTCTTCCTGGGCCTACCTCTTCCACGGGTTCCCTCAACTGTTAGGGTGTGGCACTTTTTCACGCAGCTATCCTCCTCCATTCTCACCACATGTCCATACCAGCGCAATCGTCTCTCTTGCACGCCACAACTGATGCTTCTAATGTTCAGCTTTTCTCTCAAGATACTTACACTCTGACGGGTATTCACATTGACATTACACATCCAACGGAGCATGTTTCACTGCCATGTAGCATGGTTGTTCGTACGCATGCGTCATACAGTCTGCCTTTTACTCTGAGTGAGAGTCCCTTTGTCGCCAGCAGGGGTAAGAGCTCTCTAAACTTTGCCCAGGCTATTCTTATTCTAGCAGCTACACTTTCAGCGCACCCACCCCCACTACTAACTTGGTCGCCCAGATAGCGGAAGCTATCGACTACCTCTAGTTTTTCACCCTGGAATGAGATAGAAGTTGTTTCCTGTTTGTTTGCAGTCTTTATTGCACCTGAACATCTGCCACAAACAAAAACTAACTTGCTAGTTAACCTGCCTTTGATGTTGCTGCACCACTTATGTGTCCATAGCTTGCACCGGGTACATCTTATAGAGTTACTACCTACTCCTTTTCTACATACTGAGCAGGGCCATCTACCTGAAGGGGTTTGTGTTTTATCTACCTTCCTACTTATTAGGATTTTGGTTTTAGCTAGGTTGACTCTAAGGCCCTTCAATTCTAGACCTTGCTTCCACACCTGAAACTTCTCCTCTAGTTCTGATAGTGACTCCGCAATTAGGGCAAGGTCATCAGCATAGAGGAGCTCCCAGGGGCAGCCTGTCTTGAACTCCTCTGTGATTGCCTGGAGGACTATGGTAAATAATAGGGGGCTGAGGACGGAACCTTGGTGGACCCCTACCTCTACCCGGAATTCATTGCTGTACTCATTTCCAACCCTCACCTTACTGGCAGCATCTCTGTACATGGCTCGCACAGCTCTCACTAACCATTCTTCTATCCCAAGTTTCCTCATTGACCACCAGATAAGGGATCGGGGGACCCTGTCAAAGGCTTTCTCCATGTCAACGAAAGCCAGGTACAGAGGTTTATCCTTAGCTAGGTATTTCTCCTGCAACTGTCTCACTAGAAATAAGGCATCAGTAGTGCTTTTACCTGGCACGAACCCAAACTGCATGCTTCAATTAACTAATCTTTGAATATTGTCCATTTTCTGACCAATTTTTAATCTAGTTAAGTTTAAACACAGATTCTGAGGAGCCTTGGTGGATGTGGCTTTATTTTCTGTCTCTTTGGCGTGAATACCGTGAATACCAGTAACATACAAGGGTTGATCTTATGGGTTTCATTTCTTTTCTTCTACTTATCGACTTTATTTTTATGAAGGAAACCATCAATATTAATTTCATTTACGTAAACAGTTTAGCTGTTAATTATCCATGATTTAATTATTGTTTCATTAAGATTAATTCTTCATTTGACCAATGAACTGAGCTGGTATCAATCATTGTATTAAGAATGGGGAGAAAATGGTAACTAAAAGCTACACAAAGCTACTGATTCAATTAAAGACAATTCATGAGATGAAGTCATACAATAAGTGCTCCCCGCTGTCATTTTACTCATAACTACTTAAATCAAATGCTGAGATATTTAGTTTTACTCCATCAAAATACCTGGCTGCTTCATCTTCTGATCATCATCATCATCGTCGTCATTATTGTCGTTTAACGTCCGTTTTCCATGCTGGCATGGGTTGGACGGTTTGACGGAGGTCTGGAGAACCAGTGGCTGCGCCAGGTTCCAATCTGATCTGGCAGAGTTTCTACAGATGGATGCCCTTCCTAATGCCAACCACTCCAAGAGTGTAGTGGGTGCTTTTTATGTGCCACCAGTACAGGAGCCAGTAAGGCCAACCTGGCAACGATAACATTCAAATAGTGGTTTTTAGGTGTCACTGGCACAGGAGCCAGTCAGGTGGGCCTGGCAACAATAACCTACTTATGGATATACTATCTTCTGGAGAGGCCTACCTAAGGGTCAGCATAGAAAATCTGGTATTGGGTTTGCTCTCAAGAATTCATTAGCATCCTCCACTGTGGAATTTCCAAGTGGTATATATGAACGAAACATGTCCCGTCGTATAAAACTGACAAAAGGTAGGTTTCTTACCATTGTCAGTATTTATGCACCAACAATGTCCCATTCTGATGAAACTGTAAGGTAGTTGGTAGTTCTATGACAATCTAGCACAATTATTGCAGAAAGTACCAATTTCCAGCAAGCTAGTCATATTGGGAGATTTCAACACAAGAGTTGAAAACAACTCCATATCATGGCCTGTTTTAGGCTGATATGGGATTGGAAAATGTAATAAAAATGGAGTAGCTCTTTTGATGTTTTGTACTGAGAACAATCTTGTTGTTACCAATACACTGTTTAAGCAGAAAAATAAATATAAAACCACCTGGATGCACCCAAGATCTAAGTACTGGCATCTCATAGATTATATTTTGATCAGAAAGCATGATATGGAAGATGTCTCTGTGTTCGGACCATGAGAGGAACAGAGAGCTGGACTGGTTATCGTCTAGTGCATGTAAAAAGGAATTTTTTGACAATGCCTCAATATCAACAGTGTGGTCCTAAGGTACCCAAAAAGTTAAATGTTGCAAACTTCAAATTACCAAGCAACTTGGCAAAGATTCCACGATGCTATAGAAAGTATCATTCTTGATCCAAACAATCTATGGGAAGATGTTTGATCTTGCAAATTCCAGTACACACCACCTGCATTGCTGTGAGGTAGTGGCCATTTTTAGATTTCCTTGCACCTCTGTGGTTTTCAGGTCAAATATATATATATATATATATATATATGTCTTTACTCTCTTTTACTCTTTTACTTGTTTCAGTCATTTGACTGCGGCCATGCTGGAGTGGTCTCTTTTGCCGAACTGCTAAGTTACGGGAACATAAACACACCAGCATCATATACATGACAGGCTTCTTTCAGTTTCCGTCTACCAAATCCACTCACAAGGCTTTGGTCGGCCTGAGGCTATAGTAGAAGACACTTGCCCAAGATGCCATGCAGTGGGACTGAACCCGGAACCATGTGGCTGGTAAGCAAGCTACTTACCACACAGCCACTCCTGCACCTGCATGTATATATATATATGTATATATATATATATATATGTATAATATGTGTGTGTGTGTGTGTGTGTGTGTGTGTGTGTGTGTCTGTGTATATGTGTGTGTATATATATATATATATATATATATAGATATATGTGTGTGTGTGTGTATATATATGTATATACATACATACACACACACACACACATCCCAGTTGTAACAGTTTATTCACCTATGCTGTCAGCTACTTAGATCTGCTTAGTATGAATACTAAAGATTACCAGTGAGTGTTATGCAATCTCTGAAGATTTGACAGTGCAATCAGATAATATGATTATCCTTATGCAAGAATCCATTATCTCATGGGAGTAATGCATTCTTGAAAATCTTGCAGTAACATGAAATCTCATAACACAAAATTAATTTTCTTGCTGTTATGAAGTGAGATTGTCTTTTGATGGCTTTTTCAAGAACAACAAAGCAAATAATCCAACCATTTACATGTATTAGAATAACAATTTCTGAACATTCACTGAATAATATGTATACAGAAACATATAAGTCAAGAAGGTACGTTCCTACAATGAAAAATGTTGACTACAGTGTGAAAGATGTTGAAGGAATGAGGATTACTGGGAAGATGGGAGACATTATGTTGTAACTTACAACAAAGAACTTATCCAAAATTGTTTGGTGCTTATGGCATATCTTCTCGTAGCACAGCTCAGTGTAGGAACTGAGCTCATCATAAAGCGCTCTTGTAACATTTGTCACACTCTTGATTAGGGTTGCCATTAGTAAAAACTTGTAGACCTTACTCTATAAGTGCCAACCAATCCTTTAGCAATATTCTTTGCTGTCAGGTTAAGTGGAAATGTTGGAATTTCCATCTTCTCACCTGTATTCCCAGCTTTCTTTCATTCTAACAGCAATAATTCCTCATCATTTAAACATTTTTTATAAGATACTTTCAACTCAACCACATGGTTTCTCCAAACCCTGCATCATTTGAAAGTGTCACAATATCTTTTTGAATCTGACAGAGACTTTCTGCATGGAAAAAAAATTATAAAACCACAGAACCTACCTTGTTATATATTCTTCCAAGCTCCATTCAAAGTTAAGAATTCCACTTCATTTCAAGATTCAGCTCTGTTATGGAGAGACTTTTTAAAAGTATGTTGAGAGGGAAATAGAGGGAAATAGAGAGAGAGAGGAAAACAGCAAACACAGAGGAAAGAATGGATAAACTAGAAAGGACAACAGTAAGATATATAAAAAGAGTAAAAACATATATATACAAATCAAAAACTCCCTAGACTGCAACCCCCTTGATTACTGTGTGGGGCACAGTTGAGCGAGAGACCAACAAAACTCCTTGTAACACCAAAGATGAAGTGAAGGCAAGGATTAAGGCAGCATTCACCAACTTAAACAAGGAGACTGTCCAGAAGAGTCGCAGGAGATTTTGAAGTTGTCTGGAGGCTGTGGTTGAAGTCAATGGCGATTTTATTGAATAAATTTACTCTTTAGTATTTGAAGATATTTTTATGTAATTTTGGTAAATATATCTGTTATTTCATTTTCATTTTTGCCTAATTTAAACAACAGTTTATTCACTACAGCCTGTATATAGGTAGATATAGATATACAGACATACACCCCATGACAAAACATCAATTTAGTACAAAGACAACAGACCTGATGTTGTTCTGTGGATCAGGAAACAAAAGTCATGCACTGTAGCAGAGGTCGGCTGTCCAGCGGATGTGAATATACAATCAAAAGAATATTTATGGTGAATTAATGCAGAACTTACAGCTCTCGTACCCTGACAATGAATTCTCATTTTCACTTATTACCATATATGCATGAAGTTTATGTACCAACAAATTTTCAGGAAAATCTTGGAATACTTGGTTTTACAGAGAAAGAGCAAAAGAAACTGATGTGGTTTCTCCAAATCTAATCTTTTTGTGGCACAGAGAAGATATCTAAGACATTCCAAAAATTCTCCATCTGAGATTCTGTGAACAGATGCACACAGGTGTATGCATCAACAGTTCAACCAACACACTAACACAACCACAAACAGCGAGAACTCTCTTAACTTAAAAAGTGTTGTTGCTTTGTTAGTGTCCGACTCGAACTCTCCCAAGAACTTCAAGAAACTCAAAACAGAAAGGAAATCATACAAGCATACATACATACATATAAGATGATGATGATGATGATGATGATGATGAATGTCCTGAAATGCTGAACAGTTTCCATCAACCAAATTCTACTCACAGACATTGGTCGACCTAATGCGGCAAAAGAGAAAAACTTGCTCGAGGGGAAATGCAATGGGATTGAACATGGAACCTTGTTGTTGTGAATCAAATCTTCTGATCATGCAGCCATAGTGACCCCTTTGTTGGTTTTAGCTCTGGTCTACTTCATCTGGTATGTCTTCTTGTTTTATTGAGATGAGAAGAAAATTTAGCTACTGACTTTAGCAGGTCAACTGATTGGAAGGATGCTCCCACACTGGAACAATTAAACAGCAGTGTAGATCAAATATCAATATAGATCACATTTTTGTGCTGATCAAATAGTAGAGCTGCTCCATTCCCTGTGTAATTTGGTCTTGAGACTAATCAAATAAAATCAATATTAATTGGCACAAAAATATTAGCTATTTATATATAATTTAATTATGAGTATATAAATATGTGTGTATGTGTGTGCGCGTGTGTGTGTGTGTGTGTGTGTGTGCATGAATGGGTAGGACGAATGTTTGTAGGTGAATACATAATGATACATGTAAAAGGTAAACACACAACCATCAGCATATTAGTGCACAGACGCATGGTTCTTCATAGAAGCACATCTCATTACAGTCATAAGCATATACACAGGTATAATCTTTCATATATATTGTACATACATGTTGTACATACATACATATATATGTGCATATTTATGTATACATTTGTATGAGTATGTCTGTATGTGTGAGTGTGTGTGTGTGTATATATATCATCATCATCATCATCATCGTTTAACGTCCGCTTTCCATGCTAGCATGGGTTGGACGATTTGACTGAGGACTGGTGAAACCTGATGGCAACACCAGGCTCCAGTCTGATTTAGCAGAGTTTCTACAGCTGGATGCCCTTCCTAACGCCAACCACTCAGAGAGTGTAGTGGGTGCTTTTACGTGTCACCCGCACGAAAACGGCCACGCTCGAAATGGTGTCTTTTATGTGCCACCCGCACAAGCCAGTCCAGGGGCACTGGCAACGATCTCGCTCGAAAATCCTACGGGAGCCAGTCAGGCGGTACTGGCAACGGCCACGCTCAAAATGGTGCATCTCATGTGCCACCCGCACAAGAACCAGTCCAGGGGCACTGGCAACGATCTTACTTGGCTTACCGGGTCTTCTCACGCACAGCACATTTCCAAAGGTCTCGGTCAGTAGTCATCGCCTCGGTGAGGCCCAATGTACGAAGGTCTTGCCTCACCACCTCAGCCCAGGTCTTCCTGGGCCTTCCTCTTCCACGGGTTCCCTCAACTGTTAGGGTGTGGCACTTTTTCATGCAGCTATCCTCATCCATTCTCACCACATGTCCATACCAGCGCAATCGTCTCTCTTGCACGCCACAACTGATGCTTCTAATGTTCAGCTTTTCTCTCAAGATACTTACACTCTGACGGGTATTCACATTGACATTACACATCCAACGGAGCATACTGGCTTCATTCCTTGCGAGCTTACGTATGTCTTCAGCAGTTACAGCCCATGTTTCACTGCCATGTAGCATGGTTGTTCTTACGCATGCGTCATACAGTCTGCCTTTTACTCTGAGTGAGAGTCCCTTTGTCGCCAGCAGGGGTAAGAGCTCTCTAAACTTTGCCCAGGCTATTCTTATTCTAGTAGCTACACTTTCAGCGCACCCACCCCCACTACTAACTTGGTCGCCCAGATAGCGGAAGCTATCGACTACCTCTAGTTTTTCACCCTGGAATGAGATAGAAGTTGTTTCCTATTTGTTTACAGTCTTTATTGCACCTGAACATCTGCCACAAACAAAAACTAACTTGCTACTTAACCTGCCTTTGATGTTGCTGCACCTCTTATGTGTCCATAGCTTGCACCGGGTACATCTTATAGAGTTACTACCTACTCCTTTTCTACATACTGAGCAGGGCCATCTACCTGAAGGGGTTTGTGTTTTATCTACCTTCCTACTTATTAGGATTTTGGTTTTAGCTAGGTTGACTCTAAGGCCCTTCAATTCTAGACCTTGCTTCCACACCTGAAACTTCTCCTCTAGTTCTGATAGTGACTCCGCAATTAGGGCAAGGTCATCAGCATAGAGGAGCTCCCAGGGGCAACCTGTCTTGAACTCCTCTGTGATTGCCTGGAGGACTATGGTAAATAAGAGGGGGCTGAGGACGGAACCTTGGTGGACCCCTACCTCTACCCGGATATCATTGCTGTACTCATTTCCAACCCTCACCTTACTGGCAGCATCTCTGTACATGGCTCGCACAGCTCTCACTAACCATTCTTCTATCCCAAGTTTCCTCATTGACCACCAGATAAGGGATCGGGGGACCCTGTCAAAGGCTTTCTCCATGTCAATGAATGCCAGGTACAGAGGTTTATCCTTAGCTAGGTATTTCTCCTGCAACTGTCTCACTAGAAATAAGGCATCAGTAGTGCTTTTACCTGGCACGAACCCAAACTGCATCTCATCTAAATTGATTCGCTCCCTAATTAGTTGGGCTATGACCCTCTCTGTAACTTTCATAACCTGATCTAACAGCTTGATGCCTCTGTAATTATTTGTATCTAAAGCGTCACCTTTACCTTTGTAGCAGTTGACTATGATGCTGCTACACCAATATATATATATATATATATATGTATATATGTATCTGTCTATCTATCTATCTATCTATCTATTATCTACCTATCTATCTATTATCTATCTATCTATCTATATCTATCTATCTATCTATCTATCTATATATATATATATATATATATATATATATATATATATATATATATATATATATATATATATATATACATGTATGTATGTATATATGTATATATATGCATGCTATTAAAACGATGATGGTGTATGTGACTATGAATCACCATCACCATCATTATCAGGAAGTACATGTGAAAATGAGAGTGAAAGAGACAGAAAATATCTGTTTGTGCATATGAAGGTGTGAGTGTGTAGGTGTCTGTGTGCGTATGTCTGTGTGTTTGCTTATTATTATTATTATTATTATTATTATTATTATTATTATTATTACTATTATTATTATTATTATTACTATTATCACCATCATCCTCATCATCATCATCATCATCATTACTATTATTACTATCATGATCATTATTATTAATATTATTATTACTATTATCATCATCATCATTATTATTATTATTATTATTATTATTATCATCATCATCATCCTCATCATCATCCTTATTATTATTATTATTATTAATTTCCTGATTATTCCTGTCCTCCCACCTAGATTTAACTGTAAAATGACAGAATATTCCTGCAAAATTCATTATCAGTGATTCACTTATCTAAAACTGCTTGGTTTTTACTCTCAATTCCTCTCCGAAACATGTTTTTTTTGTTTTTTTCCTTTTCCTTTCCTTTCCACCCTCGCCCACCCCCACACCTCTTCTCGCTCCACAACTTGTAATCTCGATGCTCTACCACGACTAATATTTTACTATTAGTTTCCTTGTTGTGAGATTATCCCTCTAGCATGACTCATAGCAATATCTGGGTCCTTCCCCAGCTTCTTGGCTAATTCCAAGCTTTCTTTCTTTCTTTCCCATTTTCTTTCCATTTCACTTACTTTGTGCTTTGCTCTCCTCTTTCTCTCTCTTTTCCTTTCTTTTTATTCCTTCCCTTCTCACACTCTTTCCTTCCTTATCTCTTTCTTTGTGTTCTTTCTTCTTCGTTTTCTATCCTTCATACTTAATTATCCCTGTTTTTCATCTTCATTTGTCAGAAAAGTCATGTGTGAGAAGAGATGAAGTCTACTGCAGTCTTCAACTAACTAATGTAACACTGAATTATTACATGACGAGGATTAGCAGCAATAACGGCAGTGGGGGAGGTGGGTACAGGAGGGGGGTGCAAGAGAGAAAGAACAAAGACAGTAACAACAACAACAACACCAATTACAACAGAAAATGTCATGTTTTCTTTAATTCCGTTGTATTTAGTTTAGTGATATAACATCTGACTACACAATGTCGCTGTATTTGTTATTACATCTCTAATCCTGATTCACTCTTTGAATCCAGAGGATGCCATCATTGAGAAGAGGAAAACTAGATGTGATGTGCAAGGCATATTGGCTACTCAATTTAAATAATGTGATGGCTTTTTCCAGAATAATTATAACTAAATCATGATTTCAAGAACGAAGAAAAGAACCTAACCAATCATATGGAACATTTTTTGAAATATATAAATGGATACATGGAATTACATGGAAGATGAGCTCAGCAGATATAACAAATATTGAATAGAGTATTTGTTCTCAACAATTAGTTACCATGAGCTAGAAGTAGCAGCTAACTCATTCTCCAGTTATACACTCTCCTTTCTTAATAAAAAAATTTTAAAATATACATTGCATAATATAGTCATGAATGAAAAATTAAAAAAGCCAGATACGAGATAATCCTCAATCATAGATTTACTGACTAAGAGTTGATCTGGCCTAAACAACAAAATAAACCTTTACCCTTAACTCATAGTTTCATTAGTGTAACATATTTGATGTAAGAAACATTAAAAAGTTAATTAGAAATAATTATACAATGAAGAAGACAAAAATAGTATAAGTCATTGATTAATATTATTTTAATTATTCCAGAAAGTATGAAAGACAAATCCGGTTATGTTTCCATTAATACATGCTTCAATTAAGATAGCCAGCTGGCAGAATCATCGACATGCCAGGCAAAATGCTTAGCAGCATTCCATCTGTCTTTACGTTCTGAGTTCAAATTCTGCAGGGGTCGACTTTACCTTTCATCTTTTCAGGGTCGATAAGATAAGGATCAGTGGAACATGGCTCCAAAACTGCCGGCCTTGTGCAAAAATTTGTAACCCATCAATTGCTTCAATTCATCATCATCGTCATCGTCCTCGTCAGCATCATTTAACGTCTGTTGTTCATGCTGGCATGGGTTGGATTATGAAGCTAAGGTTTGTGCCACCTGAGATGATCATTGAGACCCCTGCCACCCAACCCTGAACTGGAGTTACGTCATGTATGAAGTGCTGCTCCCAAGACATTCCACCTGAAAGGAAGCACCTTCTCACAGCATTGTAGCTAGGCTCAAGTGATTGCCACCTCTCACTTGCTATGATTTCTTTGAATTCTAACATTAAAAGAAAACAAAACTCTACCCCTACAAATAAAAGCAAGGTTTGCAGGTGAATTAAGGGACTGTTGCTAGGAACATAACTTTAGTGAATTCAAAATCCTAATCTCTGTCCTGCAACAGAACTAATTATAATCATTCTTACAGTCTAATTATTACTTGGAACAATTAAGAAGTACCTTTTAATCATTGGGTGACATGCCATGCTTGAGGAAGACCTATGGAGTCAAGTAAAATCAAAATCAAAATCAAATTAAATCACAATTAAATGGAAATTGTACATATGGCCAATGCCAGTGCCACCTGACTGGCTCTTGTGCTGGTGGCACGCAATAAGCACCATTCATGCGTGGGTCATTGCCAGTGTCACCTAACTGGCTTCCTATGCCAGTGGCACATAAAAAGCACCATCTAAACGTGGCCGATGCCAGTGCCACCTTGACTAGCTCCCATGGTGGTGGCACGTAAAAGCACCCACTACACTTTCGGAGTGGTTGGCATTAGGAAGGGCATCCAGCTGTAGAGACCCTGCCAAATCAGACTGGAGCCTGGTGCAGCCTCCTGGCTTCCCAGTCCTCAGTTAAACCGTCCAACCCATGCCAGCATGGAAAGTGGACGTTGAACGATGATGATGATGATTATATCAATATTTCAATCTTGCTGAGGATGGTGATCTGGCAGAACTGTTAGCACACAGGGCAAAATACTCAGCAGTATTTCATGTCTTCAGGTTCTGATTTCAAATTCTGCTGAGGTCAACTTTGCCTTTCAGCCTTTTTGACCAAATAAGTACCAATCTAATACTGGGGTTGATATGATCAACTTACTCCTCCCCAAAAATTGAATGCAATATTTCAATCTTGCCAAACCAATATCATTTGACTTGAACCATAATCTCGGTACCATTTCAAACTGTTTGTTATGCAATTAGGTACATTTAGATCAGAAGAGTTGAAGCACACAGCGCTACCAAAGGCATAATATATTAACAAAACTGACTTAAAAACCCACAAAGCATCAGTCTGCTAGTTTTTTTTAAACCATTTCTGATATATTTGATGCCATGAATAAAATCTGTGAAATGAAGTCTATCTATTCCCACTTGTGGATTCGTCAGCCAAAAGTGGCAACTTCAACTGGTGTAATGAGAATTGGAGAATATAAAAACATATGAGATTGTTAAAATGAACAGAAAAGAATTTCGGAATGTTGCCAAATCATCAAGACTCAAGGGCACAAAGAATCTATTTAAGAAAATCTTATTTCCAAAGAGAATACAAACATTTCTCAAGAATTTCTTTAAACTCCAAATTGATTGTCAATATAAATAAAATTCATTGTTGAGAAGAAAGACATGCTTGAATTGTGCATGAAATAAAAAGAATTTTTGATAGAATAGAATGGAATTTCAGAGAAGTTGCTGAAGCAAGTAACTCTCTAGAAACGGTAAAATATTCCACTTTCCTCTCTCTCTCTCTCTCTCTCTCTCTCTCTCTCTCTCTCTCTCTCTCTCTCTCTCTCTCTCTCTCTCTCTCTCTCCATTTATGTATTTTCCATTATTGTCTGTGAGTGCGTGGGTATGGCTGCATGAGTAACTTTCCATTTATGTATCGCTATTATTGTGTGTAAGTGTATGTTGCATGCATGTATGTGAATCTGCAAGTGTGTCAGTGTGTCTGTGTGTGTATATATATATATATATATATATATATATATATATATATATATATATATATACACACATATATATACATATATATATACACATATATATATATATGCATATATATATATATGCATATATATATATATGTGTGTGTGTGTATGTATATTCATGCATATATATGTGTGTGTGTATATATATATATATATATATATATATATGCATACATACATATGTGTGTGTGTGTTTGAGTGTGTGTGACTTTCAGTAAAAAAAAAAAAACAATACAAATAGAAAATAATTTATTGATGACAAAGAATAGTGAATCCTTGAAACTGAAGTAACCTTGGCAATGCCTGAAACAGCTTTGATAACAGGACAAGTAACGTATTAAAACGACCTTGATCGAAAAAAGCCATTTAAGAATTGAGAAGTAAATGTTGGAGGCAGCAGAACACGAGATTGAGCCTTGGGGAAGAAGTGATGAAATATTGAAGAGAACCAGGCTGTCTCTTCACTAGCACTCTTGGAGATAGGAGACAACCAATGATAGGAGTTAAGTGTTAGGAATGGCATTCTAAGCTATGAGGTAAGAATTAATGAATCCTGAGAAAAAAAAAAAAAAATCAATCCAAACAAAGAACCTTGAAATATTTCCTTCCCATTTCTGCTTCTGCACCAGATAACCTCTTTGGGAATGGGGAGGATCAATTCTATTTAACAGACGCAAAAGTCAATTTTTGGTGTATGGAATATATATATATATATTGATATTGATATTTTGTATATATATATATATTATATAAGTGATAATAATGGTATTTTGTACAATTCTATCTATCTGTCTATCTATCTGTCTGTCTGTCTGTCTGTCTGTCTCAATCAATCAATCAATCAATCAGTCTAACTGTCTGTCTCTCTGTCTGTCTGTCTATCTACCTAATTATATATCTATCTGTCTGTCTGTCTGTCTATCTATCTATCTGTCTGTTTGTCTCTCTGTCTGTCTGTCTGTCTATCTATCTATCTGTCTGTTTGTCTCTCTGTCTGTCTGTCTGTCTATCTGTCTGTCTATTTGTCTGTCTGTCTGTCTGCCTGTCTGTCTGTCTGTTTGTCTGTCTATCTGTCTGTTTGTCTATCTTTCTATCTTTCTATCTGTCTGTCTGTCTGCCTACCTACCTCTCTAAACGTCCACGTGTGTGTGTGTGTGTGTGTCTTTACTCTTCATCTTTTACATCTTTCAGTCACATGACTCTGCTGCCAGAAGAATCTTAGTTGAACGAATTGAGCCCAGAACTTATTTTGTTTAAAGTCTGCTACTTATTTGATCAGTCTCTTTTGCTGGATCGCCAAGTTATGTAAACACACCAACACCAGTTGTCAAGTGATAGTGGGGTGGGTGTCAAATACAGACACAAAGATACACACACACACATAGAGGTATCTATACTATTATGGAGAAAGCTGCTTATTAATTAGGTATGTAACAGTTACTAAAAGTACTAACAGAAAGCAATATTAAAAGCTTGACCGTCTGGAAATATTTTTATAAATTCACGTTCTAAGAAATTTCCTATAATATTGATTTCTCAAGTTTATTGAATTTTTTAGACTCCAATTTCTTGCAAATTTAAATATTCAAAAATGCTCTTCCCATGGTTTTGAAGGGCAAAAAAAAATGGCCAAAGTAGGTCCAGAGTGGGATGATGAGGGAATGGGGTGAAAAAAAAAAGGAGTTTTCAAAACTTTTATATACAAAGATCCCACCCCCAACCCCATCATTTCGAAGCTGTGATTAAAAAAAATGGGAAAATCCCCGAAAAAATTTTCCTGCAAATTTCTTTATAATTGCAAACTATGCTGTTTGAAATTGATTTGTATAAAGTTTCATGAAAAGATACCCATTTTCCTGAAAGTTATGAAGTCAAAAACTCAGATCGTGTGAATTTCCAAAACCCTTCTCTCCACCTCCTCAGAAAATTTCTTTCCCATAAATCTCTATATACTCGGAAGCCACAACATCTAAGCAGTATTTGTAGAAAATTTTGTTAAAAATTATCCATTTTTCTGGATGTTATGAAGCAACAAAATCGGGGTCATATACCTCTGTAGTAATGCCCTTTTATTGATATGATTTTGTTCTCCCTCACTCTCTCTCTCTCTCTCTCTCTCTCTCTCTCTCTCTCTCTATCTCTCTCTCTCTCTTTCTCTCACATACACTGCAAAGCTTACAGATGGGCTGCTGAACTGAAATCTCTATGTTGCTTTGAAGAGAAGATAAACTTGACAAACTGCTTCTCCCTCTGTTGTTGGACTACCATGATGTTTGGTTAAAAAAGAGAGGGCGGTCTTTCTGCTAGTATATACAGAAGGCTTCTCTCAGTCTCTGCCTGCTAAATCCATTATTAAGGCTTTGGTCAACCTGAAGCTCTAGTAGAAGACACTTGCCCATATGTGTGTGTGTGTGTGTGTGTGTGTGTGCGTGTTTGTGTGTGTATATACACACACACATACTCATATTTATATATATTTAGTTAAAAATAGTTATGGCCAGTCTATAGGGTTACCCGGGTAAGTGCTTTGCAGATGTAAAACCCTGCGTAACCGCATAGACTTGCCATAACTGTCTTTATCTAATGGCTCTGCTGCTCTGTAACTTAAAATGTGCTTCTCTTTCGGATTCATGATTTACTGACAATATCATCAATAAAGTCTGGGGGTACAAATTTCGATTTGAGAGATGAGGGTAATTTAGAAGCTGAATAGCATCATAGTATACATTATCTTCATCTTTTATTTGTTTCACTCGCTCTACTGTGGCCATGCTGGAGCATCACCTGGAAGAATTTTTAGTCGACCTTAGTAGCAGTCTCTTATGCCAAACCACTAAGTCACAGGGACATAAAAACACCTGCACCCGTTGTAAAGTGGTGGTGAGGGACAAATATAGACACAGACACACATGATGGGCTTCTTTCAGTTTCTATCTCCCTCCCAAATCCACTCATAAGACTTTGATCAGCCGAAGGCTATGATAAAAGACACCTACCCAAGGTGCTACACTGTGGAACTGAACCTGGAACCATGTAGTTAGGAAGCAAGCTTTTTACCCACAGCCAAAAATTTATGTAAAACTTTTTCTCTATAAATCTGTGGTCATTGAGTGATGATCCATCTCTTTGTCAACGTTGGCAACAATTTGTCTTACTGATGCAGTAGTTGACAGCCAAGCAAGCAGATTTTTAAACAACCAAATGTCAATGGTAACTTGGTTCTGCATCAGTCAATGAGATGCTCCATGAGAGAAATCATGTAAGTAAGGCTGGATGATGTTATCATTGTTCCTCTTCAACTCTGAGTGAGCAGCTCCGTAATCAAAGCATTTCTTCAACTGCAACCGTCACTCACACTTCGTTTTCATATCATTAGGTAGAGTGTCATCTTTTCTTCACTTTTGTAGGGAGTCATTTAAGGGAAACTTGACCTATGACCTGGCACCCCGTTGCTTACAAAAACAAGGGCTGCAGTTGATACGATCAACAGAACAGCCTGCTCTTGAAATCAACCTGCAAGTAGCTGAGTATCCCACAAACATGCACACCCTTAACATCCCTTCACATAGTTCCCAGGGAGATTCACCATGACACAGAACATGACAAGGTTGGCCCTTTAAGTAAAGGTACAACTCATTTTTTTTGTCAGTTGAGTGGACTGGAGCAATGTGAAATAAAGTGTCTTGCTCAAGGACACAATGCATTGCCAGGAATTGAACTCATGACCTTTTGCTCGTGAGCCGAATCCCCTAACCTCTAAGCCAGGCCCTTAGCAAGTGGAATTTCCACGTAGAGCCTCCTCTGTTGGGTTGGTGCCAGGTTTTATAGGGAAATAATTCTTTGTGAGTTTGAAACAGCAACAGGTAAATGATTTCATGTCTAACAATCGTGAAAAAGTTGTAGGACTCTAACGGAGAATAATCACCTGCAAACAGCTCGCTCGATATAATAATAAGAGTTTTGTAATTAATAGAAGGTAAAAAAAAAAAAGCAACAAAAACAAAAGCGAAAGCCCACACCTTTGTAAACAAAAGAAACTAATAGTGTTATATAATGAAGTATATTCAGACTTTATTTGATGTGGATGATGAAACAAAATGGTAAGTGAAATAACAACCTCTCCCCTCCATTCTCACTCTCTCTCTCACTCACTCACTCTTTCTCTCTCTCCCTCTCTCTTTCCTTTACTCATAGAAAGACAAAGCAGACATTTCCGGTGTTTTCTTTGATCTTCTGGAAGAAGTTTCTTTTCAACTTTGTTTTCACCACCACCACCACCACCACCATCCTCAACACCATTTTCACCACCATCCTCACCACCACCACCACCACCACCACCACCATCCTCAACACCATTTTCACCACCATCCTCACCACCACCACCTCACCACCCTCACTGCTGTCACCACCACATCACAAACCCTGCCTTCCCCTTATCCTCAACTCCTTCCACCTCCTCCTCCTCCTCTCACCCCCTCCTCCTCTCCTCTCACCCCCTCCTCCTCTCCTCTCCTCCTCCTCCCCTCCTCCTCCCCTCCTCCTCCTCCTCCTCCGCCACATCATCATCATCATCGTCGTCATCATCATTAGCTGCAGCAACTACTCATGCCTACTAGTGATGACAAATGATGATGGCGTTTGAGGTGGAAGTGGTAGCAGTAGTGGTAATAGTGTCACTTGCAGATGTGGGTGTTGTTGTTGTTGTTGTTGCTGTCCCATGCCAGCCCTGGCCTTGCAAACAGAGGATCAATTATGGTCTCACAATGAATGTCTTCTCTCTTTTCCACATTTGCACAATTCACATCAACAGCAACGTATGCCTGCTGTTAATAACACAGGAGAATGGGATTGAAGGAGAATTTACTTGCTATTTCTAGCAAATTGAGTGACTGCATAAAAGCTTTGAAGTTGACACATGGCGGCGATATTGGTAGTGGGAGGGGGGATGGGTATGTTTGGTGATGAAATATGATGATGATGATGATGATGATGATGATGGTTATATTAACCATCATCATCACCATGAGAAAACTAGCGTTGGCATTTGTAATGGTGAAGAATGATGTTATTGTTGTTGCTAAGCCTCAGGTCAGAGCCATGATCAAAAGCATTCCATTTGTGACCACCTCATCTTTCAAACACACTTTTATCTTAAATTGCATTATCCAATATGTTTCTTCCTTTGTTTTTGTTTTTTTTTTAATGCCAGGAGTGAGATTTGCAGGAGGTTTGGCTGCTATTTTTAGCAGAGTTAAGAGGTTGTGGAAGGGGGAAGGGGTACTAATGAACGTGCTGTTGGTGTTGGTGGTGTTGGAGTGGTGTCGGAGTGGTGTTGGTGGTGGTTGTTCAATGATAATAGTAGTGATGGTGGTGATGATGATGATAAATGATTAGGATAAGGGGTGGTGGTGGTGGTGATGGTCACTACTATTACCAACTCTACCATCCTGCTGCTGCTGCTGATGATGATGATGGTGGTGGTGGTGATGAGGGCGGTGGTGGTGATGAAACTTGTGTTGTTATTTCTAGTGGCAACAGATTCTGCATTTGGGTGTTGGTGGTGATGGAGGCTATACATGTAGTGTGTGTGTGTGTGGGGGGGAGAAGGTCAAGTTTTAGTCAGGCGGTGGGGGAGGAAGTAATGGTGACGGAGGTGGTGGTCGAAGTGTGAGTAGAGTGAGTAATGGTTATGGTAGCAGTGGTGGTGGCAACAGGCGGTGGTTGCTGTTGTAGCAAGAGAGAGTGGAGTGAAGGAAGTAATAGTGGTGGTGGTGATGGTGGTGGTTCTGGTCGGCAGTGTGGTTGTAGTGTGAGTAGAGAGGGTAAAAGAAGTGTTGGCGGCGGCGGCGGCGGCGGTGGTGGTGGTGGTGGTGGTGGAGGTGGCTGACCAATGCAATGTTGAAAAGAAGAAGCATTTCATTGAAGCGATCAATAAGTTTGCATCAAAGGCAAAGGAATTATCTTTACCGAAACAGATGGCTTTAGGTTCAGTCGGATCCATGAAATGATGCAAAGCAGTGAAGATGTATGGGTGGCGGTATGCTGGGGTGAGCATGGCCTACTCTACTACACTCTACACTCCTATCATATGTTACAGAACTAGTACAGCTGGTTTGGTTGCTTTTTTGGTCTTTTTTTACAAGATTTAAATGAATATATAAATAATATTTAATGAGTAAATAAATGTATGTGTGTGTATGTTCATATTATCTGTGTATGTGTTTATATGTATATATGTATATATAAATATCACTTAATGTACACAATACTGAAAATAAGAGTTACTAATAGGTTCTTAACATTAAGACATGTGACCAGGCAGGTTTTTATAACACTCCCTACCTTAATGGAACAATAGACTATATATATATAAATATGTACATACATATACATATACAAATACATGCATATATATATATATCATCATCATCATCATCATCATCGTTTAACGTCCGCTTTCCATGCTAGCATGGGTTGGACGATTTGACTGAGGACTGGTGAAACCGGATGGCAACACCAGGCTCCAGTCTGATTTGGCAGAGTTTCTACAGCTGGATGCCCTTCCTAACGCCAACCACTCAGAGAGTGTAGTGGGTGCTTTTACGTGTCACCCGCACGAAAACGGCCACGCTCGAAATGGTGTCTTTTATGTGCCACCCGCACAAGCCAGTCCAGGGGCACTGGCAACGATCTCGCTCGAAAATCCTACGGGAGCCAGTCAGGCGGTACTGGCAACGGCCACGCTCAAAATGGTGCATCTCATGTGCCACCCGCACAAGAACCAGTCCAGGGGCACTGGCAACGATCTTACTTGGCTTGCCGGATCTTCTCACGCACAGCACATTTCCAAAGGTCTCGGTCAGTAGTCATCGCCTCGGTGAGGCCCAATGTACGAAGGTCTTGCCTCACCACCTCAGCCCAGGTCTTCCTGGGCCTACCTCTTCCACGGGTTCCCTCAACTGTTAGGGTGTGGCACTTTTTCACGCAGCTATCCTCATCCATTCTCACCACATGTCCATACCAGCGCAATCGTCTCTCTTGCACGCCACAACTGATGCTTCTAATGTTCAGCTTTTCTCTCAAGATACTTACACTCTGACGGGTATTCACATTGACATTACACATCCAACGGAGCATACTGGCTTCACTGCCATGTAGCATGGTTGTTCTTACGCATGCGTCATACAGTCTGCCTTTTACTCTGAGTGAGAGTCCCTTTGTCGCCAGCAGGGGTAAGAACTCTCTAAACTTTGCCCAGGCTATTCTTATTCTAGCAGCTACACTTTCAGCGCACCCACCCCCACTACTAACTTGGTCGCCCAGATAGCGGAAGCTATCGACTACCTCTAGTTTTTCACCCTGGAATGAGATAGAAGTGGTTTCCTGTTTGTTTACAGTCTTTATTGCACCTGAACATCTGCCACAAACAAAAACTAACTTGCTAGTTAACCTGCTTTGATGTTGCTGCACCTCTTATGTGTGTATATATATATATATATATATATATATATATATAATATTAGGGACAAAATCCAAAATTACAAGTAAAAACTCAATTAAAATCAATTTATAATAATTAAATTAATATTTTATATATATATATATATATATATATATATATATATATATAAATACATATATACATACATATATATATGTGCATGTATTTGTATATGAATAACTAATGTAATATATATATATATATATACATGCATATATGAGTACAGGACATCACCAATGGTACAAATAACATACACACGAGAGATAGATGCAAGACATGGATAGTAATTAGAGGACAAAAATGAATGAAATACGTAAACAATTTATAAATTAAAAACAATAGGCACTTTGGAAAACATTTGAAAACACTTATTTTTTATCATTTATTTTCAATATGTTCCTGAAACTTGGCATCTTTTCTCCTTCACAAGGGCATCAATATCAGGCATCAAATCTTGAGTAGCAGCCAATTTCAGGATGTGAATACACTAAGCGCACAGGTTTTCCCATTCACCTCTACAAATAAATAGGAAAGGGACCACTTTTCTTGAAACAATGTACACTCTGTATCCCCTTTTCTCCTTTTTGACAAAGATATTTTGGGTAAAACAGAGCGAAATGTTGACACCCAAAAGAAAAAGAAAACACATTGTTAGTCATTGAATTAACTTCAAAACAATATATTTATTCCAATTAAATATTTAGACAAGTCTTTAAATAATTTAAGGGAGTTTTTCTATTAAAAATTGAATCATTGTCATTATCATCAGTCACATTCAAACAATCAACATTCACAAAAACAAGTAAGTAAATATGTATATAATATAATTTTTATACTTTTCAAAGTGATCTTCTGGGCGAGATGAAAAGCCTGCAGTGGGTCATATGTTTGACAGCCCTGGTTTAGAGTGTGACAGAGAGACAGAAACAGGTCTCTCGCTGTAGAGGAGGTACATGGTTACCTGGAGAGAGGGGAGAGCAAGAGAGGTAATGTAAATGCACAAGGCTTAAATGCTATAAGCGGAATTATATATATATATATATATATATATATATATATATTCTTTTATTCTTTTATTATTTTATTTGCTTCAGTTATTTGACTGTGGCCATGCTGGAGCACCACCTTTAATTGAGCAAATCAACCCCAGGACTTATTCGTTGTAAGCCTAGTATTTATGCTATCAGTCTCTTTTGCCAAACCGCTAAGTTACGGGGATGTAAACACACCAGCATCAGTTGTCACGTGATGTTGGGGGGACAAACACAAAAACACAAACATATACATGCATATACATATACACACACATACATATACATATACATGCATATATATATGTATGATCATCCCAAGGCTAGAATAGAAGACACTTACCCAAGGTGCCACACAGTGGGACCGAACCTGGAACCATGTGGTTGGTAAGCAAGCTACTTACCAAACAGCCACAAAATTCTGTAGGGTATTAGAATACGACATGATATAAATAGAGCCATCACTCTAAAACCACAAATTATTTGCTATTAAAATATACACAGTGAATGCAACAAACATAACAGAAATAGACTTACCTTGTATCTACTGCAGAAGTAAGGAATGCGTATATTCTGGGATCAATTGATTTCACCTTCTGTTTGATAAACATACTCAAAGCTCGTCAGCCAGACTGAACACAAAGCATCTATTTCTGAAATATTCATCATATTACACTGTGTGTGTTCTTTGATTTGAATGCCTCCATGACATTCAAAATTGAACATAACGTGAGCCAGTATAATATAAAATTAAATAGATACCATTACCTATCATCATCCTCATCCTCACCGTTGTTGCTTTCCATTCTGACATGGGCTGGACAGTTTTGCCTCGGTCAGTCACACTTTGGGGCAGCTTTTGATCAAGACAGGTCAGAGAACTACATCTTGCTTCTGTGTTTCCTTTTCAGATGGTTTCTAAAAGCAACTCCTTTCCAGGGTATACTGAATGCAGCATTAGAGAAATGATTGATCCTTCATGAGACTACAAACTCCTTGAAACAGATTCATTTTTCAAAGTACTGCTCCTAAAGGGGTTGATATGCCCTTCGTAGGACTAAAAGGACCTTTGGCCCATAGTTTCCTCTGTCCATCTGGAAACTTTTCAGACTGGTAGTACAAATGAGGCATAAAAGAATGAATGAAAGTAATAATGGGGGAAGGGGTTATGAGAAGTGGCATGGGGGTGAGTGATAAGGGTCCTGAGTATTCTGGGTCAGTTGCAAACCCCTAATATGTTCTTTCCCCAATATGCTCTTTCCCCAATAAGTTCTTTACGTCAGTGAATGGCACAAATGATAAAGAAGAGAGTGACAGAGATACAGATTCTTTCATTTTCTTTTACTTGTTTCAGTCTATGACCATTCTGGAGCATCAGTCTGAAGAATTTTAGTGGAATGAAGCAAGCCCAGTGCTTTCATTTTTTAAAGCTTAGTTCTTATTCTATTGGTCTCTTTTGACAAACCACTAAGTTACAGGGATGTTAACAGACCAGTACCAGTTGTCTAGTGGTGGTGGGGGACAAACATAGATAGAAGCACACACTCACACACTCTCATACACACACAGGCATATAGATAAATACTCACACACACACATACAAAACACACAGACATGCACACACACACACACACACATGCACACACACACGTGCATATACACACACACATATATTTACACAACAGGCTTCTTTCAGTTTCCTTCAACCATATCCATCCATAAGGCTTTGGTTGTCTTGAGACTATGGTAGAAGACACTTGCCCAAGGTGGGTCTGTTTAAGTAATCATTGCTGGTGAAGGTTTTACACAGATGGAGTGCAAATCCTAGCTCAAAATCTTTCACTCGTCTTTTTGACACACTGAATACACATTGGATCTAGTCTTTGACATGCCAGTCCCCACATGGCACGAAAGCAATGTGAAGTGTTTTGCTCAAGAACACAACTTGCTACCCAATCCAGGAATAGAACCCATAGTCAGGTGATCATGAGTGCAGCACCCTAACCATGAGGTCATGTGCCTTCACAATGAATCATAGAGTATAATTATTGATGTGTGAATGTTGTTCCATTAAGTACAATGTGTAGGGGTAGGTGGGTGCCCAAGCCATTTCCTTTACTTGATACTCACTCTTCCGACCATTCTTTCAAAAGAGCCCAAGTAAGTTAGATTGGGCTTTCTAGATAAATGGTTTGGAAGAATTATTGGGTATGAATCTATCAGCAATTACTAACTTGGTGTTTATTGGTGCATTTCCTGAATAGTCATGTTGTTGTTGTTTGGCTCAGGCCTCTGAGAAGACCATTTCTCTTCTTCTTTACATTTCAAATCTTCCCTTCTAAAAGCAGATATAAATTGATGGAGATTTGGTTGTTATTTCTAACAGATCAAAGTACCACTTAAGGTCTTATCTGCTGTCCCTTCTTTACGATGTGTTTTATTTACACAATAGTTAGTCATTTAACGATGGAAGTGATAACTAGTTTTTCCACAGAGGAAATTAGAAACTAGTATCTCTTGTTTAAAGCTACAATCACAATGCACTAATTTTCAATGAGACACACCTGGAAACATCGATCTCATATTGTGAATGAAGGAAGTATAACATTGGGATTTTTGTTTAGGCCCATGTATGGATTTATCCTCAACACGACAACAGAATGAATAAGCAGAAAGTGTACAATTCTCTCAATACTTACGATATTTTCAGTAACGAACCTTGGGGTCCATTTGAGGTTATTGGTTAAGTATAGAAGGAATTTCTGCGCAGCTTATGTCTCTTACAATCTTTTCATGCAGTAACTGGTCAATACAAGGCTGTAGTAGGAAATATTTCATCTCTAACAATGCTCAGCAATTCAACGCGAAATCAGTGTTATAAGTTTATGCCTATCATCATCATCATCATCATCGTCATCATCCTCATCTTCGTCATCATCATCATCATCATCATCATCATCATCATCATCATCATCATCTTCGTCATCGTCATCATCACCATCATCATTTTCATTTAACGTCTGTTGTCCATGCTGGCATGGGTTGGACGGTTTGACCAGGGCTGGTAAGCTGAGGGACTGCACCAGACTCCAGTCTGATTTGGCGTGGTTTCTATGGCTGGATGCCCTTCCTAACATGCCAACCACTCCGAGAGTGTAATCGGTGCTTTTATATGCCAGTTGTGTGACACCAGTATTTGCCATCACTACAATTTCACTTGGCTTGATGGGTCTTCTTCTCAAGCACACCTTATTGCCAAAGGTCTCAGTTGTTTGTCATTGCTTTCATGAGGCCAAATGTTCAAAAGGTGCTTTTAATGTGCCACCCATGACTTCCTGAGTCTCCCTCTTCCACAGCTTCCTTCCACTGGTAGAGATCAGCACTTCTTCAGACAGCTGTCCTCCGCATCCATATGCATGACATGACCATACCAACACAGTTGTCTCTCTTGCACAACACATCTGATGCCTCCTATATCCAAGTTTTCTCTCAAGATGTTTACACTCTGTCATACATGCACACTGACATTGCACAGACAGTAAAGCATATTAGCTTCATTTCTTTCAAGCCTACACATGTCCTCAGCAGTCATAGCCCATGCTTCACTGCTGTGAATCTGCCTTTCACTCTGAGGGAAAGGCCTATTGTTACCATCAAAGGTAGAAGCTCTCTGAACTTTGTCCAACCTATTCTTATTCTAGCAACTATACTCGTGGAGCATCCGGCCTCACTACTGACTTGGTCACCTAGATAATGGAAGCTATCAACTACTTCTAGTCTTCCCCCCCTGACATCTGATGGAGTCTGTTTTCTGTACATCTTTAGTGTTAATTGCACCTGTGCATCTTTCACACACAAAAGCTATTTTTCCTGTTAACCTTTCTCTGATATTGCTGCACCTCTTATGTATCCAAAGCTTAACCAGGTACGTCTTATGGAATTTCTACCTATGCCTTTCCGGCAGATTGAGCAGAGCCATCTACCTGAAGGGATTTGTAATTTGTCTGCACTCCTACTCACTAGTATTGGTTTTTACTAGGTTAACTTTAAGGCCCTTCGATACTAGACCTTGCTTCCATACCTGAAACTTCTGTAGGTCTGGTAGTGATTCAGCTATAAGAGCAAGCTCATCAGCATAGACGAGCTCCCAGGGGCAACCTGTCTTAAATTGCTCTGTTATAACCTGGAAGAGTATGATGAAACAAATGTGAAAAATTTATCTCAAAGTTGTTTAGCCCTAACTTCTGACCCACGGTCAGAAGTGTTCCTGCTGTGATCATGGTTTTTTTTTTTACTTCATTTTGTGTTCCCTGGATGGTATTACTCACTGTGTCCTTCCTTGTTCAAGACAGTTGTGTGTGATTTCAAGAGAGATTTGGATGTTAATTCTAACAGTTCCAAAAGAGACTTAGATGTTTTCATAGCCATATTAATTTAGCCACACAAGATATATCAGTTGCTGACATCACAAATTGGTCTATTGCAATAAAGAACACTAAAATTTGTTTGAGAGTTTTGATAATTTAATATTTATTATGAATAAAAGAATAAATGTTGACATTACTGTGAATGACAAACACCAAGATAGTTCGAAGCTTATTATTCTTGGACTAAGTACAGAAGTAGTCTCTGTGATGATGTTAGCCGATCATTGTGTGTCGCTGTTGCCATCCATTCACCCATCGATTTTGTGCTGTTACAGTGCTCTAGCCACCTGCTGGTTGTGCTACTGTCTGCTGACTGATGTTTTCTGTGTCTAATCTGCTGTCTACCATCCACCATCTATCAGTAGTGACCAAAATGTGCTGAATATGTAATGGTCAGTTTACTCAGAAAATGTATGCCAAACATGAAATTGCAGTTAGATCTGGTTCCAACTGAAGTCTTCAATGGTCAGATATTTTGGTGATGTATTGGTAATATTTAAGTGAATCATGATTGTATTCTTGGATTTTTTTTTTTTTTGCATCAGCTAAAATCCAAGTTCAATTGCTAAATATTCCTGCTACAGGTCTATTAATCAGCCAGCAACATGCAAAGAAACATAACAATCACTTGATATACTAAAGAGAAACAATTACATAGAAAGGTGGTGGAAAATACCTTCAGAATGCTTCACTCTGTGAACATTATAAGTGGTAATACTTAAATCTGTGTCAGGAATTATAACAGATTTTAAAACAAATGATATCAAATAATTAGATTTTTCAGTTTGTAAGTATTTCTGTTGAGAGAAAGCAAACTGTACAAAATGTGAACGTCCACTTTCCATGCTGGCATGGGTTGGACGATTTGACTGAGGACTGGTGAACCAGATGGCTAATCAGATTGGAGCCTGGTGTAGCCATCTGGTTCACCAGTCCTCAGTCAAATCATCCAACCCATGCTAGCATGGAAAGCGGACATTAAACGATGATGATGATGATGATGATGATGATGATGATGATGATGATGATGATGATGATGATGATGATGATGCATGCAATGAACTTGCTATGTTTCCGTCTGATCAGGAGCAGAGTTCAAATTAGAACCGGGTTGGTTGTTGCTTCATTCCAGCAATATGGATGCTATGCAATCTGTTTGATGTACAACCTACTTTTTAAAACCCAGAGATATAATTGGTTATTGCAGGGGAGATGCAGAAATGTACTGAACAATATGTAACAGTAATATTAACATCAGATGTATAAAAAAAAAAAAATAAATAACTGACATCTTAGATCAGCCAATATGACATGCTTCAGTGATGATAGCCGAACCACACTGAAATCAATAAAACAACATACTCTGACTTCACAGCAAATATCTAAAGCATTCAAATGCATTCACTAATAAATTTAGCTACAGTAATACAATTCACTGCAATGACTTCAATAGCATGAACACTATTAGTCCTTATAGCAGTACAAGGTGAAAGTGTTAACATTACAACTAATAGATATTTAAAAGTTTGATAATGGAATAAAAACAAAAATAAAAATTTCACAGCAATTATTCCTTCTCGCTGGGCAGGAGGTCAATTCTAGTAGAGGAGATTCTGTGCTAGGTTGCATAAAATCTCTTGTATTATTTGTACTTCATTTATCAACTGCAGATTATATGTTGAATTGAATTTAGCTGTATATGAACTCAGCATAGTGAAGTACAGAATAGCTAGTGTCTATGACAAAGTCATCAATACTAACAGCAGTTAATGGAGTCAACTAAAACATGTTCATTAATTAGAATTGCACTCATGGTGAGGAGAAAGAATCATTAGCTTAATGATCAATGCTGGACAATAAAAGCAAATGAGACAACACCAAACTAAAAATTGAATGCAATGTAATGTGCATGAGTGTGGAGATCAAAATCTTTGCAGTATGGTGACAACTTTGGACATGTTTCAGCCATATTAAACCTCCTCAGTGCAATATATTCATTTTAAAGGTATTTTTCTACAGGTAGTATTTGCTCCTTTATATTTTACTTACATTGGTACCAACATAATTGTTTACTTTAAAATCAACAAATTTTCATAACAGGATATTTTAAAAGAGTGTTGAGTTGTTTTTAAACATGTAGCCTCATTAATTAGTCATGTCCATCACATCGATTTAGGAGTATGTAAGAATACATTGTTTAAGGAGTGTTTCTAGTGAGGAAGATAGGATTTGTAGGAGATTTGGCTACTATAGGCACAGACGTAGCTGATTGGCCAAAAAATTGCTTTCCAACCACATGGTTCCAGTTTCATGCCTACTGCATGGCACCTTGGGTGAGTGTCTTCTATTTTAGCTTTGGGCTGACCAAAATCGTGTGATTGGATCTGGTAGATAGAAACTGAAAGTTAAATATATATACCAGAGTAAGCACATAAATGCGAAACAAGGTGGAAAAAATAGTACTCAAATACCAGAGGTAGAGTAATATGCTTCATTAAAAAGCAGCAAAAATATCATAAAGACTGCTACTCAGAGTTTCACGTTAGTTTCATGTTTCCGTTCATCGGACATTCATCTAAACAAAACTGTCTGATGAACGGGAACATGAAACTCTGAGTAACAGTTTTTGTGATACTTTTGCTGCTTTTTAATAAAGTATATATATATATATATATATATATATATATATATATATATATTTATATATATATCATCATCATCATCAACATTTAACGTCCATTTTTCATGCTGGCAGGGGCTGAATAGCTTTGATAGGAACTGGCAAGACCAGGGACTGCAATGGTGTTGTTTTGTTTATGCCCCCATAACTTAACAGTTCAGCAAAAGAGACTAAGAAAATAAGTAAAACATAAGTCGTGGGATTGATTCATTCATCAAAAATCCTACAGGGTAGAGTCCCAGAATAGTTGCAGTCTAATGACTGATACAAGTAAAAAAAGGGTAAAAATTGTCTCAGTTCCCTGAGAGAATTTCATTTTGCACTGAAATCCCATCAGATTCCAATTAGACTTTCAGCTTTTTCAGAGGGTTTCAATAAAATAGATTCCACAAATGCAATGGCAAGCCAGACATTTTCATGCCACTAGCCAGAGTCCATTCCATTGATGCAAACATTCTGGCCAGACTCCCATGTCTTCCCCACCAACTCTAGACATTATCTGTAGATGTTCAAACACTATATTGGTTGAATTTGCTTCCTTGCTCTAAAGAAACAAACAAACATCACACATACTTGCATACTATAAAATTATATGAAACTATTTTAAATTGGATATAAAATAAGTTCTAAAATAATTTTGATACACAGATCAGACAACGAAACAATCACCGTTTCATCCAGTTTCCTTTTCATGTTATATTAGAATCTGGAAACAACAGATCCTGGGCCACAGCTCAGATAATGTTTATCAATCAGATTATTGAACCAGTTTGCACACTGCCACCTCACCCACCCACCTCACCCACCCACCTGCCTTATGGATCGAATAGCCTGAGCGTTACAGAGACTAAAGCTGAATATTCAGAAAAAGGACATGGCATCAGAACCACAACATCGACAGGAATGTTTTGCAAAACTTTCATGAAATTTAGAGAGTGAACAATTATTGAGTGTAGAGGGACAGGTGTGGCTAGGTGCTAAGCAGCTTGTTTCTCAGCCAATGGTTCTGGGTTCAGTCCCACTATGTAGGACGTTGGACAAGTATTTTGTACTACAGCCCCAGGCTGACCAAAGCCAAATGAGTGGATTTGGTAGATGGAAACTGAAAGAAGTCTGTCCTCTGTGTGTGTGTGTGTGTGTGTGTGTGTGTGTGTGTGTGTGGGTATGTGTTTGTGTTCGTCCCCACCACCACCACTTGACAACTGGTTTTGATGTGTTTATGTCCCTATAACTTGGCGATTTGGCAAAAGATGCCGATAGAATAAGTCCTTGGGTCAATTCATTCGACTAAGCATTCTTCAAGGCAGGCGGTGCTCCACCATGGCCAAAATCTAATCACTGAAACAAGTAAAAGATAAAGGATAGATAATTTTCCCCTGTGGTAACATTTCCATCAGTATTACTGGATTGGAAATCCATTTGTCATGCAGAGAATAGGGAAAGGGCAAAGCCAGTTTAAGCAGCCCCAAGAATTTATTGAATGAATAAGCTGACTTCAAATAACCAAAGTAAAAGAATCAGTGAATTGCTTTACCAGGATACAAAATCAAATGCCTCATAAAGACAGGAACACATATCTCACCATCTAAAATCCATTTTTGCATTAAACCAACAATTTTGTCTTTTAAGACTTTCTTGTATACTTTTAATAACAACATTTACCAATAATGAGAATGCTGGCCAATAATCAATTCCCATTTAACGAATCGTTGAATTACGCCTCTCATATGACTTTCCACAACATACTTTTAAATTGTCTTTAACACATTTAGCTTCAGCGTAGAAATTGATTGATTCTAGACACATTTTCTTCTAATTATAATTATTTAAAGTAATGACCACACACATTTTAAGATAGTCTTGTTGTGGACATGCTAGAAGGAGGGCGAAAAAAGAAACGTAACTCATCAATTTTTGGCAAGAATATTATTGGAGTGTTTGGAACGCTATTAATAATAAGTCATAGCAGTGGATAGAGTGTTTTACAACACATATATTGTAACACGAATATGTTTTACGGTGTATGTGGACGAGTGTGTATAAGTAGGTTTGTGTGTGTGTGTATGTGTATGAGTGTGTGTGTGTATGTGTATGAGTGTGTGTGTGCACATGCACGTGTGTGTGTGCATGCATGCACGTGTGTGTATGTGCATGTGTATGTATGTGCATGTGTGTGCATGTGCATGTGTGTGCATGTGCACGTGTGTGCACATGTGTGTATGTGCTTGTGTATACATATAAACATTGTGCATTATGCTTCTTGTTTGTGTTCTAGAACAAGGAAATGCAATCTTGTTATTTTTTATCAACATGTCCAACTGAGCCCAAATTCCCCCAAGAAAGCCGTTCTACTGCTATAATCACACTATAGTCCCTTCTAGTTTACTTGATCACGGAAATATTGCCATTAGTTTTTGATCAATGATAGCTTGCCAGAATGGTGGAAGAGAAGAAATTCACAATGTGCCAATACCATATTAAAGATAATCATTTTGATTTTAGTCAATATTAATTATGCTTTGACTCAACTAACTAGTCTTCTAAAAGTAATGAAATTAAACAGCTACTGTTGCATGTGAATGTCCAGCTCAGAAATGTACGTTGAAGACTTTGATATCAAATAATATATATTATTATAGCAAAATAACTGAATACAGCAGTGTATATCTGTGTCTTGATTAAAGTCAACTTATCCTCTGGAATGAACTCACCAAACTAGAATGAGTTGAGAAATAAATTTTCATAAAAAATTTCGAAGGAATGTATTTTTACAATAACAAACTAGTAACCAAAATGTTCAAATCCAAAAATTGGTATAAAGCTGATTTCTTCTGTCTGTCACAATAGGTAGTCTGTTGAGGTATTTAATGAAAGCCGTATTCTTACCTTTGACATCAGCAAAGATTTTGACCATGTCAAGTATAAAAACACTTTATGGTTCTATTTATCTTTCTACTTTTGGATCAAAAGATTTTTTTCCCCTTACATTATTAATTCTGATGGTTTTCCAAGGTTTAATCATCTTCCATACTTTTTCCTTTGTGCATTAATGAATTTTTGAGCTCTTACTTCTAGTAACATCCCCCCACCCCACCACCACCCCTCAAAAAAGGCAAAGCAAATAAAACCAGGAACAATAATACAATTCATCAGAGTTGATTTTGAGGTTGACCAGAAAACGTTTTGATTCTTACTTCAAAGTTGTCTTTAGTTTTTGCTAGAAGCACATTTAAATTTTAAGACTAGGCCAATAATTACATTACAATTATATTTGAAATATTTTGTATTTTTTTTCAAACATTTTCTGTATTCAATGCCATTTAATCAGAACATGGAATGAATGTGAAAATCATCTAAACCATTTCTGCTATGTTTCTGGCAATTTTTTGGTGAAATATCACAATGGTTTTTATGAAACTTCACAAGATGACAATGAGGATTTTGGTTGTCATAGAGATGGCCAAAACAATCAGTTTCCACTACTTTAAATCGGTTCTACTTAAACAAAAAGACACAATCAATGACTTTTGCCATCCCCACTGTCTAAAGAGAACAGAGATCATCATGTTGACAGCTGTTTTTGCAATGATAACATAACTGGTTTTGTTTTTGTTTTCTGTAAAAGAACAAACACAAGATTGTTTATCCAAACAGGAATACAGCAGACCAGCATGGGGAAGGAAACAATTCCTATTTTCTCTCAAATGATAGACTAATTTCTGTGGTTGATCAACTGAACAGTAATGAAGGTGAAAATGTTAAATGCGTTGGACTGTTTACAGTTTCTAAATACGTACCTGAATAATATTTGTAACCAAGAAGGGTTTTTTGAATGATCTTGTTAAAAGTTTTCCAGTCTAAAGAGAAGATATTTTTTGCATTTAGACTTGAGGAAAATAAGTTACTTGAAAGAGCAAGTGAGTTGCAATCAAAAGTAAGGTTTTTATTTGGCAACATTCTTTAAAGTAGATGATTCACACTGAAATTCCATCAATGAATTATTTGCAAACTTGTTACACATTCATAGAACATCTGACTTCTGCCAAAGAAGCTTTAAAGCACTTGTACTGCATAATAAGTGAGTAAAGCCATGCATTTCATTGCTCCCCCCAACCACGTAAAATGCACCTCTTATCATCAAGATTTCTTTCCAGAAAATCTTGTGGTTAAGTAAAGACCAAGAAGAATGCTTTCCCTCAAAATATTCACACACTGCGTAGACATGAAACAAGAGGTTTTTAAATTAAAGAATGATGGCTGATTATTACTGGATATTATTTGGCATCCACCAGATCGAACATATAGGAAAAAGTATACTTGCAAGGCTTGAAAAATAAATTACATATTGGCCATTCTTCAACTACATCTAATTAGTTAAATAGGAATCATCAAATGGATGCTGTGCTTTGGTTCAAGTAATAAATAAATTTTGTATAAAATTTAATTAATACTTCTTAAGTATTGATCAAAATTGGAGGAAATAAAACTGTCATATTTCAAAAATTAGATATACTGGGATAAAACAACACAAGACAACTGAGAATGAAAGATCACTTGGACATGTAAATGGCCCAATTTGTTGCCAAAACAGTCTTCAATACTGGCACTTGATTGGTTATGATGACAAAAGTTCCAGTTGATCTGATCCACGGAATGGTTTGCACATGAAATTAACATCCAGGTGCACCCTTAATGCAGTTCTCAGGAAGACTCAGCACAACACAGAAAAGGGCCATTTGAATTACAGGTACAATTCAGTTGATTGAAAGAATGTGAAATAAAGCATCTTGCTCAAGGATACAGCATGCTGCCAGGAATTGAACTCACAGCCTTACAATTGTGAGCCAAACACCCTCACCACTAAATTATGTGCCTTTACAATCTCCAACACACCAAGTTTCTCTGCCACTCTATGAAAACCCATCTTCAAACATCAAAACACATATAAAACTCTAGCTATTTCTTCAACAGCAGCTCAAAAAACATGACAGCATCAACTCAGTTGAGGCAAACAAGAATAATAATTTAAAAAAAAGGACATAGAAATGGAGAAATCTGTAACAATCAACAGATCTGAATGTTTGCAATGAAATTAGAAGAACAGTGAATTTCCATGTTCTCACATAAGCCACTTAATTTGTGCTGTGGCCATCACTAGCAACTAGGGAGCTTTTATCTTTTACTAGTTTCAGTCATTAGATCGTGGTCATGCTACAGCATCACCATGAAGAATTTTTAGCTAAAGGAATCAACCCAAGAACTTATTTCTTTTTTCAAATCTTGGCACTTATTCTATAGGTCTTTTTTACCTAACCACTAAATTAGATGGATGTCAAATAGTGATAGGATACAAACACTGACATGCACGTGCACACACACATACACACACACAATAAGCTTCTTTCAAAGGCTTTGGTTGGCTGAGGCTATAGCAGAAGGTATCACATAGGAGGACTGAACTCAGAACCATGTGATTTAGAAGCAAGCCTGGTACCACCCAGCCATGCCTGCATATACAGATATTCATTTAATAGTGGTGAGAGAGCAGCCTTTATGACCCACCACTACACACTGGAGTGTGTAACGATGAACCGGTCATCAGCTAACAGAAACATTATATGACTGTAGAGAGAGCTGTGGGTCACACCTCATCGTTTGGCTGACTTCCTCTGCACGATGGGATTGCTGGATCCATATTCACTGGCTCCTACTTGTGCTGAGGAAAGGCTGAAATGAAGTTACACAACAACAAGGACTATCACAGAAGTGGTTGTAGCGTTTCCAATGGGAAGCTGCATTCCAAATGGAATATGGTAACACCTTACTCTTCACAGAAGCACACACTCCTCTTGACCAGGCTCTCCTTAGAAGAGCCAAATGCCAATTCGAGACGAAGCCATTTTACTGTGTCAACTCGATTTGAACTTCATAGGGTCAGAAACAGAGATTGCAAGAGGTGCAAGCACACCCCCTAAAATTGTCTAGGGGGCAATGGAAAATGTTTTGAACTTCCTGGATTGGATGTAGGTTTACACCTGGGAAGCAAATTCTGATCTTGTATATATGTTAGACTTATATTGAAGCAACAATTAGCAACAATTAACTGCAATAACAACAATAATAACATTGGCATCAAAACTGATCCATCTGATCAGCCATGTCACCATCATTGAACCACCACCATCACCATCGCCATCGTCACCATGGTATCCTTCTGATACACTCTGAAAGGCTGGAAAGCAATGTTTTATCAGTGACCAGCAGCACAACTACTAAGTCTAGCATCACTACACCCCCCACCCACCCATTCACACTATCACCACCACCACCTCCACCATCATTACTACTACTACTACCATCACCATCATCACCACTACCTTCCAAGAAACTCTATCATCATCATCATCATCGTTTTATGTCCTCCTTCCATGCTGGCATGGGTCGGATGGCTTCACAGGAGCTAGCCCTTTGTCATCATCATCTTCTTCTTCTTCTTCTTCTTCTTCTTCTTCTTCTTCTTCTTCTCCTTCTTCCCCTCCTCCTCCCCCTCCTTCTTCTCACTCTTCCCTGCTTCTCTCACTGTTCCTCTCCTACCTTTGCCCCTCCTCCCTCCACCCACCTTCATCTTTACCCTTCCCTCTTACCCTAACCCCCCCCCCCACCATATTCCTCCGCCACACTCAAAGTATTCATATGAATCTTAACTTCCAGATTCAATTTAATATAATATTTACGTAATATGAAATACAAAGGACCCTGTTGCCCCTTCCCTTTCTATCCCTCTTTTCTACACTTACAATTATATTTGTGTTACTTCTTTGATTTTTCAAATCTAATTATATATCAAATATAATGAACACAAAACACGTATATTAAAAGGACCACACAAGCATTTCTGCTTAGCTTCTTCTTCTTCTTCTTCTTCTTCTTCTTCTTCTTCTTCTTGAAATACACATAACATAATGCATGTGTGTGTGTGCGTATCTGTACCAGTACACTTGTGCACACGTACACAACATACATGATATATGTGTATGCATGTGCGTGCATATATAACATACATGTACTCACATGAATCCACAGACATGCATACTTATATGTGTGTATGTGTCTGCAGTGTGTGTGTGTGTGTGTAAATGTTGTTGCTGTTGTACTTATTAATATTGTTGTTACTCTTTAGTTGTTGTTAGTGAGATAAGGGTGAAAATCTATATTCTTCTCTATCCTCAAAACTGTATTTAAATTAAAATCTGACAATTGCTATTGGTAATACTGCTATGTTTGCAATTTCATTAATCGGAGCATTCACAGTTGTAGAATCCGATTTCTGTTTCCATTTTACAATAAAGAATCAAACTGATATTGGAGGCAAAGATTTATATTATTTACATAATTCTTATTCTTCAGTTTTTGTGCAATTGGCTGTGAAAAATTAGTTCCAAGAAAGAAAAACAATATATAAATGGAGAAGATTGATTTTCTTTCTGTTGAGTGGGTTTTATAAAGTAAATTTTTCCTTTTCTTTACTTTAGCCCTTCTCTTTAATTTGTTTGTTTTGTTAATAGATATTTTAAATATTTCAGAATTTATAGAATTATCACACTCATGTAGAGTTAAGCAAGTAGATATGGTACTTTAAGTTCAAACTAAAGCTTCCTCACATTATACACATCGTATTATTTCTAGCAACCTGATTAAATGTAGATGACTTTCTATATTTAAGAGGTGAGGAATTATGTACATTATTTACATTATTTACATTTGACGGATATTTGTCCTCATCTTGTTTGTTGTTAACACAACATTTCGGTTGATATACCATCCAGCCTTCATCAGGTGTCTTGGGAAAATTTCGAACCTGGGTTCTCATTCCTAAGATATTTTTCAATGTTGTTGTTGTTGTTGTTATTATTATTATTGTTATTATTATTATTATTCTTCAGGACACTGCCCGTGGGCATATGGCGTAGTGGTTAAGAGCGTGGGCTACTAACCCGAAGATTCCAAGCTCGATTCCAGGCAGTGACCTGAATAATAATAATAATAATAATAATAACAACGAAAATTACCTTAGGAGTGAGAACCCAGGTTTGAAATTTCCCCAAGACACCTGATGAAGGCTGGAGAGTATATCAGGCGAAACATTGTGTTAAAATGAAACAAGATGAGGAGAAATGTCTGTCAAATGTAAATAATGTCAATTACTTTGTTAGCCTATTCCAATGGAATAGTTACCAGATGTGTGAAAATGCTATGATGGTACCCTAATGTCTGGTACCATAGATGGAAGTAGCAAGTCTGTTGGAAATATGATGATAACTTAAGGTAGCAACCTGGCAGAATTGTTAGCATGCAGGAGAAAATGCTTAGCAGTGCTCTGTGTGTTCTGAGTTCAAATGCTGCCAAGATTGACTTTACCAGGCAATCCTTTTGGGTCGATTAAATAAGTACCATCTGAACAGCAGGATCAGTGTAACTGAATTACGCAACTTCTCTGAAATTGCTGGCATTGTGCCAAACTTTGAAAGTCATATTATGATGATAGCCTTACCTTATCCAGGGGCAAAATTCCTCTCTGATCTTCTTAATCCTTTAAAACTGGAGTCGAGGCTTAGGTTTATCTGTGCCTGACTTCTAAGCAGAATATTTACTTTAATCAAATCAGATTGACTTAGACTGTTGAGGCAGACATGGTGAATTTTCAGTTGAAATAACTGTTGATTGATGTCTATGAGGGGATGGGGAACCCCTTGAATGGGAAATAATTTTAGAGATCAACATTTTAAGTGGTGGGGTGGAATATGGAATAAGATATTTAGAGCACGATCCAAGGATGAGGGAAGAAAAGAAGAGCTGAATAAAGAAGTAATGTATGTCGTTTGTTACTTAAGGCAAGCAAAGGCTGCCATGGTGGTGGTAGTAGTAGTAGCAGCAGCAGACATGGTGGTGGTAGTAGTAGTAGCAGCAGCAGACATGGTGGTGGTGGTGGTGGTGGTGATATTACAATTAGCAAGCTTCTGAGTTTGTTTATATTGCTATGATTCTGTTCCAGGTCAGCTCTGATTCAGCAGATCTATGATGAAAGGCATTCCAGATAAGACCATCCCATCTTTTTCCCAGCACAATATTCTCACGACCACATTATCCAATATACTATTCTTTCCAAGCTTCCAGGGCATGGTTTGAGGGAAATTTAGTTCTTATTTCCTACGTGTTGAGTGACTGCATAGAAAGCACATTGTTGACTCGTCTTTCTTTTATTTGCTGGCTCTGGATGAAAGGGTTTCTGTTACGAATAATGAGATAATCCAGCAAGTGCCAAACTTTAGACCTTGGGTACATCCACGTTGTGGTGTGATCACTTCTGTACGTAAAACGAGTGCTTCCGATGTAGAATCCATGTTCACCGTAATGCTTCAGCAGCATGGAGACCATTGCTATTCATCTTCCCTATACCAAAACGTCCAAGAGAGTTCCACATCTGCCAATCTGTTCCAACCCTGGCATTGAAATCCCTCAGAACAATGACTTTATCAGAATTGGGGATTTTCCCAAGTATGGCTCTCAGCTGAGTACAGAAAATAGTTTTATCTTCATCACAACTGGTCATAGTAGGTGCATAGGCACTTATTAAAGTAGCAAACCACCCACCTCTCTGGTGCAAACGTAAAGTCACTAGACAATCATTTATAGGAACAAGAAGCTCTTCCAACTTCTTAGGGATTTCAGATCGAACTGCAAAGCCAACACCAGCCTCTCTGCTCCCTTCCTTCGGTTTCCCCTTCCCCCCAAAAAAGGTGTATCCACCTTCTACATCCTGAAGCTGACCATCACCTTCTAATATGAGTCTCTGAAATTACAGTTATACCAGTGTTATATTGGTTCAGCAGAGTATCTTTCAAGCCTACAGTCACTCCTGTTATCCAACCGAGTGTGCACATTCCAACATGAAATATTCAAGTTCCAACCAGATTTTATAAGAATTCTCTTTGCTTTTCAAGTGCAGGATGGACATCCGTCAATTGCACTAAACTGACCATATAGAGAAAGACAGGCAAATTTTGGTTCACTTTTTCTAGAACCTCCCCAGACTCCAGGTGAGCAGTGCCCTCTCCAAATGGAGCTGTTCAGACACCTATGCAGCAATTGAATCCCATTTCTGTCTTGGGCAACAAAGAGACAACTTTATATCTAACATGGCCCACCTATGTACAGATCACTGACTACATGTTTCTAACCCCTCAGGTCTGCATGCTTCACCACCTTCCCATCACTGCAGGACTTCCAAATAAAAATACATATAAATATATATTTTAAAAAACTCATAATGGCACCAGACATCTTGCCTCGGCTTGTCTCTGGATAATGTCAATAGAATAGAGACGTACATACACACATTAAGTCAACATTTGTGCAAAAGACATTAGCAATTTATATATAGAGGTCACCAAAAGTGATCATTAGATATTATGAGACAGCATTAGTAACCTCTCTGATTGTTTTAAATGTCGTTTGTTTTCCTTATACGTTACTGTAATTATAAGGTTTTTTTAAAGAGATTTGATTGAGGTAACCAGACCATGTATACATTTTAGCAATTGTCTTTGTGTCCAGCATATGTTTATTATTAAAATCATTAATACTACTCCATAACTAAAATGTTTTGATTTGTACATGCCATTCTTTGCACAGCAGGGATTCCTTACTTTCCTTCTAAGCTCTTTGGCTGTGAACAGCTCACTTAGGTCAAAAAAAGAAAAAAATGCAGGAGATAAGGTAATCTCAAAACTGAAGTCACAGCGAATGAGGGGCACCAATTGTCTCGACCAACCCACAGTGCACTGCGGTGATACACTGTAAATTTTACAAATACTTTACCATCATTTATTTTCTGGTTTGCTTATGTTTGTTAGTTATTATTATTATTATTATTATTATTATTATTATTATTATTGTTATTATTATTGAATGTAATTTTGCCTTTTTTAAATAATGTATAGAGTAATCACGAGTGATGTATAATCTCCTTTGAATGCTATCTTTTATCATTTCTGTTACCACTCCAGCCTGGATGTGACATTATAGTCAGCTTAGATAGTGACAAAACTTATGCCAGAGAAACACCATTAATTTACAAGTAAACTTCAAAGAATCACTAACAAATAAGAGTGTGACAATTAACTTTGATTTACTGACACCATTTATATTTGACATTTAAGATTAGTATATTCTGTTTCTTCAACATAATCAGGTTAAAACCTAACAATTTACAAGGACTCTATCTCACCCGCTTGGCTTTTGTCTTTTTTCTTTTTGTTTATCAGAAAGTTTAGTTTGTTATCAGTGATATTGATGAATGGCAATAGCAACAACAACAACAACAATAGCAGTAACAATAACAACAACAGCTATAACAATTGTGTCAACAGCAAAGGAAATAGTGATTGGAACTAGTAATGGTAGTCACAAGAATAGCATGAAAAGCAGTCACAAAAGCAATGCCTCCAAAACAACAACAAAACAAAACAAAACAAAAAAACAAAACAACAAAGTCAATAAAAACTGCAACAGAAGAATTGCACAATCTCGAAAGAGTAAGCTTTTACATGGTCATTGAATCTGTTAGAAATAACTGCAAAGTTTTCCTCAACCCATACCTTAAAATTTCAAAAAATTTGTAAGTATGTTTCGGATGAGGTAATTTTAGACAGGACAGCACAAAGAAGCAACAGAATGGAATGGCATGAATGTATAATTTTGAGGAAGACTGGTTCTTCTGCAAGAGGCGAAGAAGCAACGTTTTGTTAAAGAATTTAATTCTTTATGAACCATTCTAGTTCTTTAATTCTGTTATATTTCATCGAAGCACATCAAATATACAACATGCACATGTACATAACTCAAACATAAATCATAGTGCAGGCCTGGCTGTGTGGTATGAAGTCTGGTTCTTCCTAATCACATGGTTCCAGGTTCACTCCCACTATATGTCACCTTGTGTTAGTGTCTTTCACCATAGCCCTGGGTTGAACAAAACTTTGCGAATGGATTTGGTAAATGGAAACTGAAAGAAGCCTGTTGTGTGTGTTTATATATATATATATATATACATACATATATATATATATATATATATATATATATATATATATATATATATATATATATATATATATATATATATATAGATTGGAGCCTGGTGTAGCCATCCGGTTGCACCAGTCCTCAGTCAAATCGTCCAACCCATGCTAGCATGGAAAGCGGACGTTAAACGATGATGATGATGATGATGATGATGATATATATATATATATATATATATATATATATTTATATATATATATATATATATATATATATATATATATATATATATATATATATATATATATGTATGTATATATATATATATATATATATATATATATATGTATGTATATATATATATATACATACATATATATATATATATATATATATATACATACATATATATATATATATATATATATATATATATATATATGTATGTATATATATATATATATATATATGTATGTATATATATATATATATATATATATATATATATATATATATATATATAGATAGATAGATATATACACACACACACACATATACACACACATACACATACACAAACACACACACACACGTGTATGTGCCTTTGTATCTATGTTTATCCACCACCACTGCAGCTGGTTTGTTTACATCCCTGTATCTTAGCAACATGGCTGCAGTCTAATTACTGAAATGAATAAAAGATGGAAATAAGATGCGTGTTCCCCCGTTTTAAATGTGATCCACATTTCACCTGTGCCCTGAACTCATAACTCTGCTGATAGATTTATATGGATCTCAATGACTAGATGCCCTGTTTGTGTCATTGAACAAGAAACTGGATTGAGTTTGCCCAAAAACTAAGCCAAATATTACATCGTCCACCTACAAGCTTTTGTTTTTGTTTTGGTTTTTGTTTGTACATTCTTACTCCCAGCAATCTTTGGTTAAGTTTAATCAATTGAAACTAGGAAACATGCTGTTGAAGCTTGTGTCTTGGAGTCTGCTATAGAATGTATACATTAAGTTATGAAGGCTTGTGCTTAAGGGGTCAGAGTTTTTGGTTCATGATTGTAAGGTCATGAATTTGGTTCTTGGCAGCGTGTTGTGTCCTTCAGCAAGACACTTCATTTCACATTGCTCCAGTCTACTCAGCTGGCAAAAATGAGTTGTACCAGTAATTCAAAGGGCCAGCCTTGTCACATTCTGAGTCATACTGAATCTTCCTTGGAACTATGTTAAGGGTACATGTATCTGTGGAGTACTCAGCCACTTGCATGTTAATTTCACAAACAGGCTTGTTCCATTGATTCAATCAACTGAAACACTTGCCATCATAACTGATGTAATGTCAGTTATAAATTGTGTAACAGACTCAAAGATGCACTAAATAAAATATAGACTGGATGGTCATGGCTAGCATGCTTTTAAAGTCATCTTGATTAAGATTGATCTTAGTTGTTAACAAGAAACTATGAAAGTTATTTGAAGTATTTTATTAGATTCTGGTTGTTGTTGTTGTTGTTGTTGTTGTTTTTAAAGCTGTTCTATAAAAATCTCTTTTTTAACGAATATATTTTTTATTTGTAATGACAACATAAAAGCTGATGTGATTCAATCCAAAGGGTTCTTCTTTCTTTTCTTCTCAGCCACAAATTATTATTTGTCTCTGTTAATGGCATTAAAGCAAAAAATACATAGTTTCACAATGGGTTGCGAAAATTATTTGAAGCACAGTTAATTTACTGAAAAAGTAGAAATATAATCAAAATAATATTATTGAATTAATAACAAAAAGGAAAACTAATTATAAGTAAAACCATCAATTGAAGAAATACAACAATTTGTTGAATTCATTCTGTTGATATAATAGGAAATTCATGGATACAGAAGTTGTTTGTGACAAATGCACCAAATGATCAAGACACCATAGCAGTTAGTGGTAAATCATATCACAGAGTGATACAGTGCAATGCAGTAAACAGCAGCAGCAGCAGCAGCAGCAGAATAACTGACTGGAATATTCCATTAGCCTTCACTTCTGTCCTTCTGTCCTTCAATGTGCTTCAATCGGGAAAGAAATACTGATTCCACAACACTGTTTCAGCCAATTCTATGACCAATAAATTAAACAACAACAAACTTGATACAAATGAACTGGATGTTATAAATTGACAGTGAGATGAACTTGGTGCTGTTATATATTCTATTATTACATTTTCTTTTATTCTTACTAGAGTTATTCAAAAGCATTCCCCCAGCCTATAAAATAACAACTCTCAAATGAAGGGCAATATATTAAACCATTAATTCCTTCAGTCCTTATGGCCAAACGACTCAATGAACTTTTCTACAAACTTCCTGATTGATTAATTTTTGCCAACAGATCTAGCAGTGTAGCATGGATTTTGGCCACCCTGTGTGGTACCTAAATTTCATTCTCATCACCAGATGGACTGTCTTATTAACTGGTAGGAGCAGATTCGCATGAACAAGTAATGACTAACTAGACTTCTATCCAGGTAGCATCTGTAGAAGAAGGGATACTACAACCAACACTGCATATCTGCTATACCTGGAGAACCCCACAGAACCTCCTGCTATACCTGGAGAACCTATCTGGAGAACCACACAGCTGAGACTCCTCCACATGCATTCCAGAAGACCACTATTTATAACTCCCCACACTTCCTGTTATGAGTATGGCAAGGAAGATAACTCTTTCTCAACAAAACCTATAGTGCAGCTCTAAATATCATTCTTCCTTCCTTAAATGTAGAGTACCTCTGTCTATAGCAAACACACAGGTGACCCTCCAGAAGAGTTCACACAATCTATACACCCTACTCTATGCTATAACACAAACATCCACTATTTTCTTTGGTTTCTGTATTTTATGGGAAAAAAATTGTATTCTTATAAACACTATGAATACAAGATGTCCCAAAATTAAGGCAACCAAAGTTTCAGGCTTTAATAACTATCAATGAATGAGATAAAATATGAAAATTATACACCGTTATAAAAGCTTAGTGTGTCTTCTTTTTGTTTCAGATTAAATAAATTCAGATTTATAGATTAGATAATGGCTATAGACCAATATACAATCATAACTCTCCACATAGGAGGCAAAGGTAATACAGCTATAGCAAAAAAACTTAAAATTATGTAAATAACAGTCTGGAAAATTGTCAAGAAATTTCAAGAGACTAGTTCCACTATTGATCAACCTGGACTTGGTCAAAAAAGAAGCGTGCAGACCCCTTAGCTTATCAAAAATACCAGAGAAAAGATATGGCAAAATCCTCATCATTCCATCAGAAAACTGGCTGCCACAGCAAAACTAAGCTAACCATCAATGTATCAGATGCTGAAGGAGGATCTCAGGACCCACCCCTACAAGATGATCCACCGTCATGAGCTCATGCAAGTTTATAAGGCCATGAGACTGAAGAGAAATTGTCTTATCCTGCATCAGATTGCTGAAGGCACGCTATCCAACCTGATGTTCACTGATGAAAAATAACTTGACCTCAAACAGACAGTAAACCATCAAAATGACCGACTTTGGAGTGTATCTGGCTCCGTCGAGGGTAGACTCGTAAATCGACATCAAAATCCACAGTCAGTTATGGTTTGAGAGGTTGTGATGCCACTGGAAGGTCATCCCTCCTTTTTGTGCCCAACGACACATTAGTGACATTCTGGAGGCTGAACTGCTTCCATGGGCGAATGAAAAGTTTTAAGGACTCAGTATTATCCAGAAACAACACTGGATTCAAGAAAGAAACATTCCATCATTCATACACAATGATGTATGGCCTTCAAGAAGCCCTGAACTCAACCCGTTGGGTTTTTCTGTTTGATCCATTTTGGAGACGAGGGTCTCAAGCTCTCCTCATGCTTTGCTCGACACTCTGAAGACAAAACTGTGCTAGAAATGGGCTTTGGTTCCACAAGATCAGTTGTGTGCCACATGTGAAGCATTTACACTTAGACTTAAGGCTGTGATTTGAAACAGAGATGGTCATATCGAATAAATGTGGTAGTGTCATAATTGTGTTTCTGTTACCATGGCATTACAACACTCAGACCTGAAATATAACAATATTTTGCTTTGGCAAAATTGAAAACAAGTTGGTTACCTTAATTTTGGGATGCCTTGAATAGTTGGCTTTAAAATTAAGTTTTACCATGATCGAGAAACAAGTAAATTTGATCACGGTTAAACAAATTTAATTAGTGATATTTCCCACATTTATTCTGTGTATAATAAATGGAACAAATATTTATTCATGAGATCAGACTTTCAAATTCAGAATTTGTCAAACTTCTTTCCGGCAAACACTTTTGCCAATAACTTCCACAAGTGATTACAGTTAATATTTAAGATCATTCGAGAAAATATGGAAGTTGGCATATACTGTTGCATTGTCTCTGTCACATCATTTGTGTTTTTCTTGGAACTAATGATACATAATGGCTATTGATGTAGATGTAATGTTTAACTAAATATCAGTTTATATCTGTTTTATTTTAGATGGTACAAATAGAACCTGCTTGAGACAATGATTGAGATATTCTTTAGGAATCTTTTATCTTTATACTACCTTGCATGAGTATGAATGGGTGTAGGCATGGCTATGAGGTAAGAAATTTGCTTCAAAACCACATGGTTCTGGGTTCAGTTCCACTGCATGGAACCTTAGGTAAGTGTCTACTATTGTCTTGGGCCAACCAAAGCCTTGTTAGTGAATTTGGTAGACAAAAACAGAAAGAATCCCATGGGGTGTGTGTGAGTGTGTACGCATGTGTGTGTGTCTTTGTATCTGTGTTTGTCCTCCTACCACTACCTTACAACCGGTGTTGGTGCATTTACATCCCCATAACTTAAAAGTTTGATAAACAAGACCCCTAGAATAAGTCCTAGGGTTCATTTATTGAGTTAAAATTCTTGAAGGCAGTGCCCAAGCATGGTCGCAGTCTAATGACCGAAGGAAGTAAAAGATAAAAGATAAAGGAGACCATCATAAATTAGGTCATATGCCTTTATTTGTTTCCAGAAGATTCTTTAAATGCCACTGGAAAAGAGAAACCACATTCCTTAATAGTTCGCTGCATGGAGATATAGTCTTCCCTGCTTTATGAAGTTTTTCAATTTTAACTGATGTTAAATATTTGGCTCATTTGTATTTCCTAATTAGGAACTGTTAATGCATAAATTATGTGTAACATTTTTTTTACAAAGGAATTATGACATTTAAAATGGGTTTCATTTGATTAGCATTTGTATATTTACAAAGTGTATGTTGCCATTTCAACTCCATTTGCCATCTTAAAATCTGTTAAAATAATAAAAGTTATGAGAAGAAACCATGACCTTCAAAGCTGTAATTACAAATTACTTCTCAACTCAATGACCGACTAAACCAACAATCCACCAATGTTTTTGGATTGCAGTTTAACTCTTACACTTTGTTGGTTCAGATGGAAGCTCTGCACTCTTCCACAGCACATTGTTTCTGGCAAAATCTTTTAAATAATGCTATTGTTTCAGGAAGATTGAAAAGACATTTAACTACTAAACATGCAAGTCATAGGAAGAAAGATTTAGAACTATTTCAAAAGACACTTGAACAAGATACAAAACAAGCAATCTATTAAAAAATTAGAAAGTACCTAACAAAGCTTAGATTACTTTTTATAAATCAACACAAACACCAACACAACGAATGAAAGTTAATACAATAGCTATCTTACTTATTTTTGCAACCTGCCATTCAATTTGAGAACAATGTCTGGGTGAAACTGAACAAGAAATTACTAAAATTCAATTTTCTATTAACATAATTTGAAAGAAAATAATTGAAATGTCTTCTAACATCAAGGAACATGATTCTTTTGATTTAAAGGAATTGAATATTGCTTTACAATCTGAAGATACTTTCAATATTAGCAGGAGCACAACTGTTAGAATTTGTTCAATTCATCTAATGAATTGAAATGCCGAGCCAACTTTTATAGTGTTGAAACCTTCAAAGACATACTAGAATTCAAAATATACTTGATAGCTAGACTGCCAACTTTGAAAAATTATAACTTTCATCCAAGAATGTCATATGAATTGTTGCCCAGATGACAGTTCAATCATAATAGATTTCCACAATGGTAAAAATCCAAGTATGATACTTCATTCATTACAAGCTACATAGGGAGGCTTTTATAGAAAGACTTCAGGAAAAGAATAGAAATTTTCCTTAGATCAATCTACAATAAAAGACACTTTTGGAATTCAATGCCTTTAATACATAAATGCTTAAATAAGTTTATAGACTTGAATATTAGTACTTAACTAACCAGTAAGATGAAAAGCCAAAGTTATAGAAATCACAGTAATTTTTAATATGAAATAGCAAATAATTTTTATACCTCAGTAATAGACTTTATATATGTGAGTGACTTTGCAGAAATGAGCAATGACAAAATGAACATAGCTCCTGTTTTTGATATAAGAAAAATACTTGTTTATTTTCCAGTGATATAAATATTTGTGTTTCTTTTAGTCCCATGATCAAAGATAACAGAACATTATTAACTGCTAAAGCAAAATATCTAAATCCTTTTTCTTTACCGTTTCCTTTGATTTTTACAGTAGGTGAAAGATTCTATTTCATATAATCTTAATCTTAAAATGAAACAAGAATTTTCTTGGGTAATAACTAGAAGCAGAACCAAAGAACAGTGTTCTCAGATTTAAAATTTGCTTTGCTAAGTGTTTTAAATTCATTGCCCATGAATTATTGTTCCAAGTTTGAATCTTTTGAATGGTAGTGGTGGTGGCGGCGGTGGTGTTGGTGTTGGTGGTAGTGGTGAGGTGACAATAGTAGCAGTAGCAGTGGTGGGGATGGTCATGATGATGGTGGTATGGATTGTGAGATGGTGAAAATACTTTCATCTGAGAAAGAAAAAAAATCATTTTGTCAAATCATCGATTTTTAATGTCCAGTTTTTCATGTTTAAGTGAATCAGATTGAATTTGCTGATGCAGATTTTCTTGAGCCGGATGCCTTTCCTGTTGCTAACCCTTACCAGTTTCAAAGCAAAATAATAATTCCTTAGTTTATTAAATACTTGGACACGGCAATGTCTCTCTTGTTTATAAAGATTGTGTAACATGCCAAATCATAACATAGTTGAATGTAAGCATACAACATGGCCTGTATTTGATAGGGAGGCCATGGTTTTGTTTACAGACATTGAACACAAAAAAGGCAAGAAGAAATCAAACACACTCATGCACACCCACACCCCCTCCCACCCAACACACACACACACACGCACACACACACACACACACACACACACACACACACACACACACACACACACACACACACACACACACACACACACACACACACACAAACAGCAGACTTCTTCAGTTTTTGTCTACCAATTCCACTCACAACATATTGGTCGAACCACTGCTATTGTATAGAACAATCATGGCCAAACTTTGGCCCACAAAACTTTCTGAATAACAGACCTAACAAAAAAATTACCTTGAATTTTTTTAGCAGAGCATCTTGCCTGATGACGATCCATGGTTCACGCAGTCTGCTTCATGTAAAAAAGTTTTCTATGATTGACATAGAATGTTAATTGACAACATTCATGTAGTGACGATTGAATTTCTAGCCACATGGCTCTGAACTGAAGCAAACTCGTCAACCCTAACCAAATTAGGAAATGCAAAAGAGAATTAGGAAACCATAAATTGATAGCTGTAGAGATACTTACTAAATAAACTAAAGTTTAGGCTGTAAGTCATGATACTGCAGGGTGGAAAGAGGGAGTTAATTTGGCCCTTGTGTTTGGCTGGTATTCATTTTATTGATTCTAGGAAGATTAAAGATGAATTCGGCCATAAATGGATTCAAACCCAGAATATAAAATATTTAAATGCTGTAAGGTATTTCATCCAGCATTGTACCAACTTTAGAAACAAGAAGGAAAGGAATTCAATTGAACCCAAATGCTGTCTTTTAGTATTAATGCCATAACTGCACATATCTTATGCAGCACCAACCAAAGTTGATTATTCAAAAGATTCCCCAGTTAAATGAAAGCTACTGTCAACTGCTAGTGTCAGTCAATCAAATAAAAATAAAAAGAAGACAATCAAAATTATGAGCAAAGGAACAATAAACTAAAACTGGAACTTTCTAGAAAATAACAAACAAGTGAAACAAAGAAACTAATCATGCGATTATTTGATTATCTACTTTGTTTTTATTTTTGTTGGTTCGTTTCATTTTTTTCTTTCAAGTTGGAATAAATCAAACACAGGAATGTTCTAAAAAATATTACAGAATTATCTGAGACAATCACAGGGAAGAAGCACCAACCACAATACAAAATATTACCATGAAATATTTCTGTAAGCCAAGAGCAAAAAAAAATTTCTTTAAAATAACAATGAAACACAATACACAAGTAAGGTTACATAAAGAGACAACTGCTAATACTTGGTATTAAACAATTTAGTTTGTTATTTAGTATTTACAATAGTATGTACGTAACATTGAATACGGTAAGACTGAAGATATCCCAAATAAACTCTGCTATTCCAGCAAAACGAAAAAAAGCAGGGTAGAGAAGTTGAATAAAACTCTGTGAGTCAAAAAAGTCATAAAAAGTGCAAAATACATTATTTTTGAAGACTAATGTTAAAACCTACAAGGTTGTCAAAGCTACTTAAAAATACATCAAAAGAACTAAGCTGAGATCTGAGTGGAGAACTGAAGAGCAAGATAATTGCCAAAACAAGGTGTACCAGTTGTCTTGAAAGATGTAAGGACCTCTTCAAACAGATTTGGTTGTTTGATTTGGACATGAAAACATTTTATTATAATATTAATATCAATTAGGTGATATCACGTGGAAGAAATGCGAACAGAAAGAAATATTTTGACATTATTTAAATATAGGAAGCAAAGCAATGTGACACAATATAAATGTAAGGAGAAACTAGCATCAAAATCTTTAAAATCTTTATAAAACCTGTTCAGATATATCAATAGTGAGTGTGATAAATAATTTACCACATGAACTCATATCAATGACATTTAATAATTTTATTAAAAAAATGAAAATAGAAATGAAGAAGACAAGGAGCACGGATCAATTTAATGAATTTCAAGATTATCAATAAAAGAGATAAAAAATTTTCAAAATTAAAATGTATGCTGACAACCTGTAAAGCTCTCATATTTATATTCTCTGTCCCAAGACCTGATAGTTGTACATGAGAAGTAAAATTGATGCTGAAAGGGCCTACAGGGTTATAAAGTAAACTTACAGGTGACCTGCAGGTCATTGAAGGAGATAAAAAATAAATGTAAAATTTAAGCCTGGCATGGATTGATTACCATAAGGCCACTGTGCCACACTTTAGGATATTGAAATAATAGGAATCAACAAAAAACTTCTTCCAGCATTGAAGTAATATATCAACTATGTCATGACAAAATGGAAGACATTCATAATATTCTAAAAAATACAAATAGCAGTAAGTCCAATCCCCAGAAGGTGAAGGATTTTTCAAATCCTATTACTTTTTTGCCTCACTTTAACACCATTAACTAATTTGCTGAACCAATCCAGCTACAGCTACAAGTGCTACAGGCAATCTATAAATCATGAGACACACACAAAACATACTAAAACTGTGTACAAGAAATGTCAGCCAGTTGCAAAAACTGCAAATTTTACATGAATTCAGCTAACATATAAAATTGAACATGGAATTAGAAAGAAATATCTCCAAAGTTATTTTAGAAAGTAGCAAAGCAACGAGCCAACGGAATATTGAAATAAAGTTTACTGCCCTAATCAAGGAAATAAAAGCCCAAGGACAATATTCATAATAAAGTTTCACTAATTAGAATATTTAAGGATTATGAAAATATAAAGAAAATCATTTTCTCTTCTCGTAAGGAAAATCACTGGGATTATGATTTAACTTCACCGAGAAACAAAGATGTAGCTAAATAAACAATAGAGTGTACACACACACACACGTACACATGCATGCACATACACATACATACATACACTAAATTGATTTGGTAATAAACACATAAGATTCTATCTGGGATTCAATTCCTCTCCCCAGAGATTAACTTTGTGACTGTGACCAACACTCTTTGCTCTCGATGGCCAACTCCGTTTATATTTGAATTGTTGTTATTGTAAGTCCCAGATCAACCCTAACCAAGCAGACCGTGACTAAAGGCAAGTCACTCGTGACTAAAGGCAAGTCACTCGTGACTATTTTTAGGAATGGAGTACCCAGCTGGTTGAATGACTTTGTTGAGGTTCCATTCGGACATGTCATTGGAATAATTGCTTTCATGGTTGTTAAGAGGCCTTTCTGACTCTTATTTCTCTCAGATGTCCCTAATAGCCACCCATCTAAGTACTCACATTAGCTATGTGTCTCTTTTATTGTCCTCACTGGTTATTCACCTTTCACGAACAGAATTGCTGTTTTTTTCCCTGTTGTTGATGTTTCTCGGGCCTTTCCTGTTCCAGGGTGTGAGTGAGTGTTGCAAGCACCTTGTTATGGCAACACTATATACCTCCCTTGAGTAAGTGCTGTTTTGCACCCTGACAAGATGTGTGCCAGTCCATCCCTTTCTCCACAAAAACCTACACAGTTGGTCTCCCTTCAAACTCCATCTGTGTAGGTTCGTTGGTGTTGTGAGTGTATCATACACCACTCACAGCAGGAAAGAGATACAAAAGGTTCCAGTCTCCACAGGTCTGTCCACGTGACCTTCCTCTTAGGGTGATCCCATTTAGTCCATGTACTCCAAGATAACCAGCTCCACTGCTCTTGACTGTTTTCTTCTTCTTGTTTCTGCACTTCTGCTTGGATCAGGACTCTCCTCACCTTGATATCCACCTTTTGCCATTGTTGAAAATGGAAAGAACCAAGACCCTGCCAACCCCTACATGGAACCCCAATGTTTTAAATTAAATAAGGATACTAAGAGGTATGATAGTATAGTATGTCTTGTGTCTCCTAAAGTAAAGGTATGTCTTTGTTACTTTGGAATATGATAAAGAATTCAAGACATCTTAGTATCGTTATTAAATTTAAAACATTGCAATTACATGTTTGTCCTCTCACAGAGATTTAAAGAAGATTTTGAATAGAAAAATATGCAAATGTTGTTCAGTGTTGCTATGGATAAGGAATTAAATGGAAGACTGGGTGAATGAGGGTATCAATGATGATGATAATGATAATGATGGGGATGATGATTATGATTATAGTCATGGTGGTGTTGGTGTAGATGATGATGATGATGATGATGCTGATGTGGGGGAGGATAATGATTTTCACCGTAATGGTATTGATGATGATGATGATGGTGATGGTGATGGTCCCTTCCACAATCCTGTCTAATGACCAAACTGACATTTCCAATGTAATATTTAACCGTAATATGACCATTTCCTTATTTTCACCTAACGAATGTCAACCCTGGCATAAAGAATGGCTCTACTATGTCCTCCTGCAAAAAGGACACTCACATTATTAGCTAATTTGCATAAAAGCTTCAAATGATATATTATTCAATGCTTTCAAAGAATGCACATATAAAAAAAAATGGATAGATAAATTAACATATATAAGGTATGCATGTATATATATATATATATATATATATATATATATATATATATATATATCATCATCATCATCATCGTTTAACGTCCGTTTTCCATGCTGGCATGGGTTGGACGGTTCAACTGGGTCTGCGAAACCAGGAGGCTGCACCAGGCTCCAGTCTGATCTGGCAGAGTTTCTACAACTGGATGCCCCTCCTCACACCACCTACTCCAAGAGTGTAGTGGGTGCTTTTTACATGCTACTGGCATAAGGGCCAGAGGGGGCTCGCATCGACCATGCTTGGATGGTGCATTTACGTGCCACTGGCATGGGAGCCTGTCAAGGCGGTGCTGACATATATATATATATATATATATATATATATATATATTAATATATACTATAGTTCTACTAATATATACTCCAGTTCATGTGGAATGAGCAAGTAACATCACAAATTGGAGAAGAAACAACAGAACACCTTTGCTATGAACAGCAGAATGGGAAAAGTTTAGCTATTTGAGAAAAATAAAGGATTTGGTTAAAAATTCTGAGAACTTTATCTTATACAAGAGGCATCAGGAGGAGGCCAGAGAGTACAACACAAGAGACATTGTAATTGTAACAACCGAGATGAAAACACTAGTTTGAATGTATCAGTGACTATAATAAAGAATGGGAAAAGTTTGGATAAGTTTGTAGGAAGAGAAGAGGAAATGATTAAGAGTAAACACCTTTTACAAAGCTTGGAAATTGAGTAGAGTGTACCTTGCTGAAGAGGTCTAATTATATTGAAATATGTCTAAAGTTGTTACTATAGCTGTTAAATATCAGACTCGCATTACCTTGAATATCACCATTTAATTTATAGTTGACTAAAATTGCAGTAGTTCTCTCAGCTTCCCTCTTTTGATAATAATTTCTGTTACCTCTCATGACTTTATTCCTCATTACAATTATACTTATATAATTTCAATTGATTAGAACTTACATTTGGCTCACCACTTCACCTTGCATGGAAACAGGTGAGGGTTGGTGACAGGAAGGGCATCTAGCTGCCGAAAATCTACCTCAATAAACGCTGTCCAACACCTGAAAGCATTAAAAAAATGTTTATTATGATGATGATGATGAGAAATGTTCATTAGTTCTATAGAAAATGTTTGCATCATGTAAAAATACCCTTGACAAGAAATTCAATGAATCACTTAAGTCCCACACAGACTTCATGTGTTTGCATAATAATATCATTGTTAGTATTAAGTTTTATAATTGTCTGAACTATAAGCCATATCTGTTTTATTTCAGGATATACCTATGTTTCATGACTGGACATTTAGATATTGAATCAACATTTCTGGAAAGTTTGGAGACTGGTCAGCTTTACAGAACCTAAAGTGTTTGACTATAAACACCTTACAGCATTTAATTTTGACCTTCTCTATTCTGAGTTTATAGATTGTCTTTCATCTCTCTGAAGTGAAGGAAACAAGTAGCAATATTATATGGAAGATTATTTCAGTTGATTGTAGCTCTGAGTTGCTAGAATTTTGCTGAATGTAAACAGATCAATAACTTTGGTATTTGGTTCATTATGGTTGGTTTATATAGTTTTACACCGAAAACTATTGAATAAAAGTGGAACACAAGTAAACTGAAAGGGGGGGGGGGGGGCACTGGACACCAAGAATTGGTTGGCTTGGAAAGGACTTGGTATTAATTTATGAATAATCCCACATATCAGGAAAAATGAAATTAAGCAAACTAAAGCTGATTTGAGTGAAACATAGTTCTACTCTTGGTGGAGAATGGAATGGTTATTTGATGTTTCTCTCAGCCACAAAATTAACCATCTCTGATGTGGTCTGAAATTACAATGTATTCAATAATTCCTGAATACTACTTTGTGGTGCCCCAGCATGGCCACAGTCAAATCACTGAAACAAGTAAAAAGAAAAGAAAAAAGAAAAAAAAGAAAAGAAAAAGAATGTTGCCTTCATTCCTCTTATTTTCATTACACAACAAAACTATGTTGTTATTGTATTTGAAAATGGTTCTGGTAAAGTTTTGGACTTCCCATGTAATATATGCTTAGCAACGCCATCCCTGTATTCCTGTGAGGACTTTTTTTTATCCACAGTTTGAACTCATGGAGAAGAAATGACTTATTCTTTAGCACAGTATAAAGGCAATGCTAATGGAAAGTGTTAACCACCTGAAATGACCAGAAAAAGCATCTAAAAAAGAGAGAAATAGAAAAAGAATTGCAATAGTCAGATTTTATAATGGTAACCTCACAGATGAGAGAAGAAAAGAAAGAAAGGAATGATTAATTGCAGTGTTGCAGATCTTTCCAACCCATGCTTGCTGAAATGGTGCTGAAAAGGGTAACGATTCTTAGTGTTTGAATATTACTACAACATTTCTGTGTTAATCACTTTCAATACTGAATAAACCTGTTTAGCTGTCTACATTAATTATAAAAACATCTTAAAACAGATTTTGTGAAATATTATATAAGATGTTGTATAGACTTTACATAAAATGTGACAAATTCAATTACAGAAAACATTGACGGAAAAGTGTCATAGAAAATAGTTTGGTTATATAATATACAAACTCACCTGAGTAAATTTTAAAATATTTCAATATAATTCATGAATATTGTATGAAGCACATTACTTGAAAGGTAGACACAGTTATTCATACAAGTTCTTTAAATTTCCTTTTTTTTTACTGGTTTTAGTCATTTCACAGTAATCATGCTGGAGCTCAGCTTTTAAAAGTTTTACAATGACAACAACACCATTACTTTAAATTGTACTCGTTTTATCAATGTAGTTCGATGAAATAGCAACACTGACCTCAGCATAAAGCAACATAGTTAGCATGAAGGCAAACACCACAAGGTATTTTTCTTCTTTTATCTCTTGTCCTTCTTCCTCTGAAAAATAGTAAAATATGGCCATGACCCAGTTTCAATTCTCAGTTATGCACCTCCCTTTTAAGTTGCTTAAAAGGCGTTTTGAAAAGACATAAATGTCAGAAATTGTAGTTCACTTCCCTAGAAATGTGTTGTGGATTAATTATTCATTTAGTGGGGGGCATTGTTGATCATGAATTACTTTGTATTGGCAAGGAAATTACTGAAGAGATCAAATGGGAGAAGAATTATCTATTTTTGAGCAGATATAAAAATGGGATCCATTTGTTTCATGTTATTGAGTTGAAATTGAATTCCCAAAATTTCACATATGTCACAAAGGAAAGAGATAGTGGAATATGAAGCTGATATTAAACATTTCAGAGGGGAATTTTGAAACAATCAGATATGTGTACATTATATTGATTTCTTCTTGCATGGTGAAGTAAAAGAGATGAAGGGATTTCAATTTGAAGTTGACTATGTTCCAGTGAGTAAACCAAGAATTTACAGCTGCTACATTATGGCACCATAATAAATAGAAATTCTTTCAAAAACAATTCCAAGTTAATATGAAAATTCAAAATATGGTTATGCAATGTCCAAGCAATTCATGGCGAGTTTCATGATAAAAATATAGTGAAAAAGACACAATCGCTGTAATAATGCTTTCTTTTACACACAGTAAGAAACTTGAATATTTTCAGAAAATATAGTCACAGGATATTGACTTTATTTACCTTTTTAAAGAGTATTTTTATTTGATTATTGAACTGCGAACAGTTTTTCAGTTCTCATTAGGAAATGGGAACCAACAAGATGACATAGTCTGGCTTTACCTTTTGTTTTAAAATTCTTACGAAAACGATCATCCTAATAACAATAGAAGTTTGCTTTAGTTTAGAATTAATGTCATTATAAAAAGAAATGACTGTAAAAAATTGGAATGGGAAACAATAGAACTGATATACTGTCACACAGTAAAACTTCCAAGATTTGATTGTGAGATTTAAAACAAATTTTATAACTAAAAAAAAAGTTTAAGTTATAAATACAAACAGATGTGATCACTCTCTTATTAACACAAACAGATTTGATCACTCTTTTATTAACATAAACAGATGTGATCACTCTCTTATTAACACAAACAGATGTGATCGCTCTTTTATTAACACAAACAGATGTGATCACTCTCTTATTAACACAAACAGATGTGATCACTCTTTTATTAACACAAACAGATTTGATCACTCTCTTATTAACACAAACAGATTTGATCACTCTCTTATTAACACAAACAGATGTGATCACTCTTTTATTAACATAAACTGAAATGATAACTCTCTTATTAACACAAACAGATTTGATCACTCTCTTATTAACACAAACAGATGTGATCACTCTTTTATTAACATAAACTGAAATGATCACTCTCTTATTAACACAAACAGATGTGATCACTCTTTTATTAACACAAACAGATGTGATCACTCTTTTATTAACATAAACTGAAATGATCACTCTCTTATTAACACAAACAGATGTGATCACTCTTTTATTAACACAAACAGATGTGATCACTCTTTTATTAACATAAACTGAAATGATCACTCTCTTATTAACACAAACAGATGTGATCACTCTTTTATTAACATAAACTGAAATGATCACTCTCTTATTAACACAAACAGATGTGATTACTCTTTTATTAACATAAACTGAAATGATCACTCTTTTATTAACACAAACAGATGTGATCACTCTTTTATTAACATAAACTGAAATGATCGCTCTTTTATTAACACAAACAGATTTGATTACTCTTTTATTAACACAAACAAATGCGATCACTCATTTTGTTAAAATAAAAAGTAAAAAGTCTTTTTGTAAGCTTTTGAATAAAAACAACAATCGATAGAAGTAACACGAAATGTGAATGGTACAAAAATTTCTTTAGCGCGATATAAGATAAAAAGTGCAAGACTTGTAATTTTGGTAATTTCCTCTATAGATATCTTGAATCTTCATGAAGGCACTGTCTGTTAGTCCTATCCTGGTACTGATTTTCATGAAATCTGCCTTTTTTTCATCAGTGATCCTCAGCTTCTCATCTTGTCTGTTTAAATCCTTGTCTATTTCCCATCTCCAATGAGAATTCTCATCAATAATGTCTTCCCACTTTTTCCCATTCGTATAAAAAAGATTTCAAGTCACTCTTTCAAACATCTTTGAAATGAAGATTGGCATCGTTCTTGCATCCTTTTTGCTAAAGGGCAGTTCACCATTTTGCAGGGATCCTCATATCTGACATGCAATATACATGACCCACCAGCATAGTTGTTTTGCAATAGGTCAAAGGAGTTGAGTGTTTGCATGCCAGCTACGACCTCATCCTAGGTGATCTGATCCTCTTGATGCCCAGAATTTGTCCCAGGCTGCGTTGGTGGAAGGTATTGAGATGCTACTCCTGGGTGGAGTTGTTACTCCAGCTCTCACTACAATAAAGCAGTGTACCAAGGATGCAAGCTCTGTAGACAGCATCCTTGCTGTGTGCCATTAGTTGACTCTTCTCACTGGCACTTGTTGTCAATCCAGCTAGTTGAGCCAGCTTTTCTAATACATTTATCTCAGATTCCACAGAATGGTTATCCATGATGGTGGCCCCATGGTAATGTAATCTCTTGGACTGCTCTAACTCAGTCATTAATGTCGACAATGAGGAAGTATTCAAGACATTGGTACAGCATTTTTGTCTTCTTCAGACTGATGGTCAAGTTGAAGTTTTGACAGATTCTTGTGAGGCTGTTCTTGAGGTGCTGCCCATGTTGCAGCATCTGCAAATAGCATGCCTTTGATGAGTGTTTTGTGTACTTCAGATTTTTCCCTCATGTGCAAACTTACAAGACACAGCCAAATAAGTTAACTCTTAGTATTAACAGAGATTTCTCACTGATACTACTTTGGTAAATCGGTTCCATTGTAGGACAAATTATTCTGCTATTTCACAGGATCTTTTTGTCTAACTCTCATCGTGTCAGATAGAATTTTTTCCCATTCTTTTAAAATATACCCCTGTAGTAATTCCTCAGAATTAAATTTCAGATGGAATCCAAAATCAATGAAATATGTTTTTTATGACTGTATTATGCAAATTGAACCTTTATTAGCTTATGGAATGAACACAAATTTCTATTATATTTTGCTTTGAAATCATAGATTTAGTTTTTCTTAGCTTCTAGGACTCTTCCTTAGTCACTATTAACAATATTAAAAATCTTTAAAAGAGCTCTATATATATTTCCTAAGGGCTGCAGTCTTTTAAAATTTTGAAATTTCATTGTACTTCATCTGTATTTTAACAGTTCCAGAAGATTTGGAATTGACATCAATCATGGTGAGATATGAACTTAGAGAGTAGAGAAATATGTAACTAAACTGCAGAAGGCATCTCCGTCACATCCACCTTTATAATAGCCAAAACCTAATGTAGACAACAGTAAACATAAGAAAGTAAGAATCTAAAAAGAAAATATTTCTCTTTTGAGGTATATTTAAATCTTTTAAAATAAGGAACTAACTCTATCAAGATTCCTTAAAAGACACTCCTATCTGGAAATGAAAGGACATTTTCTATAAAGAGTTGCAAGATACTCTTTAAATCAGATAAATGCAAATGTTTGGGGTTTTGTTATGATTTTAAATATCTAGTTTCTTCCCCTTTCTACTTTCCAAGCAAGCTTTTACCTATTTTCTTTAATGCTATCAACAATCTGAAAATTTTGCTATTTGCCTCACTGAGGATATCACTTATTTCCTAAGATTCCAGAATTATAGATCAATAACTTATTTATTCACAGAATAGAAAAATGCTAACATCCATCATAGCTAACCAAACACAATCAATTCTTATCATCCATCTAAACAAAATGTATGTGAAAGAGGATCATATTGATATAATGATGCAATCTTTATTCACAAAAATCTCTTTAAGATATTGTAAATTCAAACCCTGTGATCTCGGAATTGGTTGGATTGACGATAAAGAAATAATCAACATGTCTCTCACAAATCGACAGTAAAATTCTTTGACACATACTCACAAACCACTCGCTGATTTAATAACATAAACCGGTATGAAAGGATTGCTCTGTAGATAGTTATATTACAATAATGGATGCAAGGTAATATCTCAACTGCTACTGGATCACTCGGAATTTCATTTACATTCATGAGTAGAATGAGTCAAGTAAGTCAGACTAGTGGAAGCTTACCTTCTGGCTATTAATTGTGGCTGACTTCAAAGGTCTGAAGATTTGGACTTTTAAAGGAGAGAACATGATCAGATTTTTCTGGGGCTCATTTAACAGCATACATGTAAGGGGACGACTCCAATAGAAAAACATTGTAAGCTGGGAGCCTGCTTTCTCACGGTAGGTCTTCTTAGTGACTGTAAAGCTTTTTATTTGCAGTTGATTTGCGCTAATAAAGAATCATTTTATTCAGAAATATAATCCTTGTGTTAATGACCACTGATTATTTCAGTAAGTTGTTCAAGATTGTAATAATAGTCTAACAGAGGCCATTTAAGATGGAAGTTTATATACAAAGGATCACATGAATCCTGTGTAACAACCACACTTAATAACAGAGTATAAAACCCATTAATGATTTTTTACTGTTAAACAGTTTTGTAGTTTATGACGCAGCACCAACTTTATTGCCATATTTGGCCCTTTATGGTGGCGAGCTGGCAGAGCTGTTAGCATACTGGGCAAAATGCATTTTCTACATCTTTATGTTCTGAGCTAAAGTTCTATGCAGGTTGAATGTCCCTTTCATTGTTTTGGGCTCAATAAAATAAGTACCAATTAAACACTGGGGTTGATGTAATCAACTTACACACACCCCAAAATTTCTGGCCTTGTGCAAAACCAAATCTAAAACTAATATTTGGCCCTTTACATTTTGAGTTCAATCCTGATAATTTTAACGTTTATCGTCTTAGGATCAATAAAATAGAAAACCACCCAAGCACTGGTCTCCATTTAATTGTCAACATATTCCCATTAAATTTAATTGTTTATATATTCCCATTAAATTTAATTGGCTACATATTCACATTAAATTTAATTGTCTACATGTTCCATTAAATTTGTAACCATGTATTAATGTTAGAAATCAGTATAGATACTCATTTCCATTCCCCCATATATGACATATATCCACCTTTGTTACTACAATTATCGTCGGAAAATACTCACAAGGATTATTTACATGGATGTTTACCACTGGAATGAAGCTACACTCCAAGTACTGTTTCTTCTTTCTTTTTTCAGCGCATCACTCTCACTTCCTACTACAACTCTCCTCTTACAGATGTAATAATCCATTCCTCTACTATTTCTGTCTCTGATGAAGGGATACATTGGATTTTCCCTGAAACAGCTGTAAGACTTTATCCATAAAATATATTTCTAACTTTGCCATTGGCCTCTTTATCCTTTTCTCTCTTTATATATATATATATATATATATATATATATATATATATATATACAGGGAGAGAGAGAGAGAGAGAGAGAGAGAGAGAGAGAGAGAGAGAGAGACAGACAGACAGACAGACAGAGGCAGACAAAGACAGACAGAGATACAACAGGCTTCTTTCAATTTCTGTCAACCAAATCCATTCGCGAGACTTTGGTCAGCCTGAGGTTATAGCAGAAGACACTTGCCCAAGGTACTAATCAGTGGGACTGAACCAGGACCATGTGATTAGGAAGCAAACTTCTTATTACACAGCCATGCCTGCATCTATACATAAGTATTATGAATTATACATGATTGTAAATGGAATCATAGAAACATAACAAAAATTTCTGACTGTGTACACATTGCCAAATTGAAGAGTATCATAGCCAAACATTATGAAGAATTCTCTTCATGCAAAACAGTTATACCTCAGTATCATAGACTTGAAGATTAAAATAAGTCTAAAAATATCTTTAAGCAATCAATAAAAGTCACTTAAAACTTGAGAAACACTTTGGAATCAATGTCAATCATGTGATTGTTACAGAACAAAAGTTATATGCAATGTGAAGATCTGCTTCAGTTTCAATTCCTGGTTGAGGTTCTCTTTAGTTACAAGTGTAATAATATTTGGCATGAATTTCAAATCTGTCATTACTATTTCCCCCAACAATCATAAAGCTTGTAACTTTAGCCGAAAAGATATTAGAGAGATACTAGTGTCAATCATTGAAAGCTATATCCAGCAATAAATAGGATTTGCTTTTGATATCAGTTATATTTCAGTAATATAAGTTATTATCCATCATACTTGACTAATACATTCTGTCCCAATCTGCTGAATTATCCATATTTAATAATTTACATAAATTTTTTGTTTCATAATACTATTTTTATCACATTAAAATATAATTTGTACTTGTCAGATGTCTTAACTAGGCTTCAAGTTATTTTAGTTCAGCAGATTGAAAAGTAGCAAAAACGAATTGTCCAGCTGGACTAAATGACTTGCAGTATTCTCTTTGACTAGTTCTACATGAGATATTAACAATAGATTTGACTGAGGCCAACTTTGCTTCCACCCTTCCAATGTCAGTAAAATACTGTTGTAGATATAATCGACTGTTCTTACCAACCGAAATTTGAAGTTTTTGTGCCAAACAAATAATTCTTATAACTTTGAATAATTAACGTCATCTTTAAGGTGTTTATTTATGATATTTATATCTAAATTAATTTGTTCATTCTCTGATTACCATCCAGTACCTTGTTTCTAGACATAAGCATTGTTAAGCTAATTTAATGATTCCTTATTAGTAAACTAAAGTACTGGTATATCTATTATCCAAATCCAGACTGATTAACACACCAGTAACTTAGTTTGAAGTCTAACAATAAGACATCTACAGTCAGATTTTTATTGTTTGAATTTCATTCTGGAGGAATGACCGGTCTATATTCCCAGACATCCCATAACAAATGAAGGAGAGGTGTATTTGATATTCAGTTTGAACAGCTGCAGGTAAATGTCTGAGGAAAATGTTGAGAAGTGAGGGAGAGAATTCCAAATGGTTCATATTCTGGTGTGGAAGGACTAAGCATAAAGGAAAATGCATAGATTGTAAAAAGAAACAGAAAGATGGTCAGAGGAAGGAAGAGAAATGAAATGGCTTAAATGACAGTGGCAAGGTATTAATGGTTGGTGTAAGAGGTAGATTGAGAAAGACAGGTAAGGAGAGCATCAGTGAGTCTTTGTCTTGCATTTACCTGTTCAGTTTCTTTTAATGTGGTTTAAAGTGTCTAGAGTGAAGCATTCCTTCAGGTGACAGGGAAGAATGAAATAAAGCATCAGGTGAAAAACACTAAGAAGCAAAGGTCTGAATCATTAACATCATCTAAATAAATACACTCCTCCTCTAATTGTTAAATGAGAATTGTATTCATATTTGTATAAACGAGTGTTTCTGTGTAGAATCACATACACATGTGTATATGTATATGCTTGCATGTAGGTATGTTTGTGTGTGTGTGTGTGTGTGTGCATGCTTTATACACATCAGCATAAGTCAGAAGTGCTGAAATAGATTTATATATTACCAAGCCTTATTGTGAGTTAAATAAGAATGTAAACACATTCTGTCTTTGCACATCAACAGTGTAGAAAGAAAGTAGCTATATTTTTATTTAAACTGCAGCAAGGCTTTATAATGTTTATGCATATCCATACATCTCTCTCTCTCTCTCTCTCTCTCTCTCTCTCTCTCTCTCTCTCTCTCTCTCTCTCTCTCTCTCTATCTATCTATCTATCTATCTCTCAATCTGTCTATCTGTCTATCTGTCTATCTGTCTATCTCCCTCTCTTTCTCTCTCTCTCTCTCTCTCTCTCTATCTATCTATCTATCTCTCAATCTGTCTATCTGTCTATCTGTCTATCTGTCTATCTCCCTCTCTTCTCTCTCTCTCTCTCTCTCTCTCTCTCTCTCTCTCTCTCTCTATCTATTTAACTATGCTTTATACATACATATGTATGTATTCATATATATATATATAAGCATGCATGCCTGTGATCGTACACGTGTGTGTGTGTCTGTGTGTGTGTGTGTGTGTGTGTGTGTGTGTGAGTAACATTTTTGGCGTATTCTTCGAGGTTATCACAATAATTTATCTGGTATTTGAGGAGGATTTTCTTAATGCTAACATGTCTTAGTATTTTCGTGTTTAGTTTCATTAAATAGTTTTCTTCCCTTGATATTTATCCATTCTCCTCTGGCCTTTCACTCTGTTGATCTCACAGCAAGCTTAATGTCACTACAATGGTATGGCGGATGGTATGGATAGAGAGAAGGAGAGAGAGACAGAGAGACAGAGAGACAGAGCTGTTGTAAGAGGCCAAGCTGACAAAGTAGTCAGACAACCCACTGAAAGGTTACACATTACAAATCTGCTTCTCGGGAAGACTGGTTTTAGAAGTTTCGCTACATGGTCACTCAACCTACTAGAAATAGCAGATAAATCTCCCACAGATCGCAGTCTACTATCTTAAAAGAGGAAAGACACATTGGCTAAGTTAGTTAGAATTAAGCTAGAATATTTCCTGACCAAAAGTCAGGTTCATCATTGGTGGAATGTCAGCTCTGATAGAATTAACCAGGAGCTAAATAGTAACCATATGGTTGTTTTTGTTATTTAGTTTCATCACAAAAATAACCAAAACATAGGTTCATGGTTTCAATTACTCACCATTGTTGCTCACAAAGTATTCTCATGTTAACCTTAATTCTTGAACTAAACTGATCTATTATCAAAATTACTGCAATTGTGAGCATCACATCTTTATTTCTTGGCAGAGTGGGTCTTAGGTCCTTCTTTTCCAGTAATTCCTCAAGTTTTAAAGATGATGGTGACCAATATGTGATAGATTTAGCTGCTATTTCTAATAAGTTGAGGGACCACATAGAGACTCCCTTGCTGAATTTCTTTCAATTTTAAGGTAAGTCATTTATCGCAATAATTCTTCATGAGTGACATGACTATCAATCTTTTATATCTAGAGCAGTGGTTTCCAATTGTGGCTCCCAGAGGCCACATACAGCTTGTGTGTGTATGTATGTGTGTGTATGTATATATGTGTGTATGTATGTATGTATGTATGTGTGTGTATGTGTGTGTGTGTGTATGTGTGTATGTGTGTATGTATGTATGTATGTAAGGATGCTTGAAGGCTCTCAAGCATCCTTACAGTACATCCCCCCGCCATTGTCTTCCAACAATAAATGTCTCTTTAATTCACTGGTGTGTTTACTCCTTTTGGAGTTGACCCCTAAAAAATCCAGGTTTGGGATCAAGTCCAGATATTAAAAAGATTCAGAACCACTGACCAAGACGTCTAGATTTATAAGAGACCAGTTTGTTTATGGGTGAGGTCTGGAATTTGCCATTTCAAAATTCCTCAAGTTGACCTTTCCTTACATTTCACTATTCTTTGTTTTTTTTATTCTTTCCTCCAAGAATTCTCTTTCATTACAAATTATCAACTTTATATCTTTTATCCTTTACTTGTTTCTGTCATTAGACTGCAGCCATGCTGGAGCACCATTCCAAAGAATTTCAGTTAAACAAATGGACCCCCAGGATTTATTATTTTTTGAGCATGGTACTTATTTTATCAGTCTCTTTCGCTGAACTGTTAAGTTACTGTGATGTAAATACACCAACACTGGGTTGTCAAGCTGCAGAAGTGGCGAGAAACAGAAACACAAAGACACATACATACACACATACATACATACATACATACACACATACATACATACATACATACATACATGCATACATGCATACATACATACATTCATACATGCACACATACACACACATACACACACATACATACACCCACATACATACATGCACACATATACACACATCCATACATACACACACACAAACACATACATACATACTTGCATACATACATACATAATTGGAGCACTAGGTTTTGTTAATAAATGCTTAAAGGAGAATCCAGATAAACTGGGATTTTCAGAATGAGAAACCAACCAGCTAATTCGTACATTACAAGTGCAATCTGTGAGTGGAACAGTAAAAATGCGCAAGACTTTTCTCAAGTTTCAAATATGAATTTGTCTGTGATACAAAGATGCAAGGCTCCAATGATGGAGCCTTGTATCTTTGTTGGAAACCGGCTCCCTCCTCAGTGGAAGATTTATAATAATTAAAAAAATAGGTGAGACACATACATTCATACATACATGCACATAGCTTCCATCTACCAAATCCACTCATAGGTTTTTGGTTGGCCTGAGGCTATACAGGAAGACTCTGACCTAAGATGTCGTGCAGTGGAACTGAACCTGGAACCATGTGGTTGGGAAGCAAACTTCTTATCACACAGCCATCTTCCGTTTTTCTGATAACATCTTCAAAGTCTAGAGTTAAGATTAGGGCATCACTTTAAATGCTTTGTGTTGTATAAGTTTGTCACTCCATGATGGTTCTTGTTCCTCTTGCTTCTGATTATTCTTGGCTGTATTTGTTTTGACACCAGGTATCTGTTCTTCATAATGTGGTTGCTATCTGTCCTTTGTAATGTGGTTGCTATCTGCCCTTCGTGACGTGGTTGCTATCCGTTCTTCATAATGCAGTTGCTACCTGTTCTTCATAATGCAGTTGCTATCTGTTCTTCATAATGCAGTTGCTATCTGTTCTTCATAATGCAGTTGCTATCTGTTCTTCATAATTTGGTTGCTATCTGTTCTTCATAATGTGGTTGCTATCTGTTGTTCATAATGTGGTTGCTATCTGTTGTTCATAATGTGGTTGCTATTTGTTCTTCATAATGTGGTTGCTATCTGTCCTTCATAATGTGGTTGCTATCTGTTCTTCATAATGTGGTTGCTACCTGTCCTTCATAATGTGGTTGCTATTTGTTCTTTATAATGTGGTTGCTATCTGTCCTTCATAATGTGGTTGCTATCTGTTCTTCATAATTTGGTTGCTATCTCTTCATCATAATGTGGTTGCTATCTGTTCTTCATAATTTGGTTGCTATCTGTTCTTCATAATTTGGTTGCTATCTGTTCTTCATAATTTGGTTACTATCTGTTCTTCATAGCATGGTTGCTATCTGTTCTTCATAACGTGGTTGCTATCTGTTCTTCATAATTTGGTTACTATTTTTTCTTCATAATTTGGTTACTATCTGTTCTTCATAGCATGGTTGCTATCTGTTCATCATAACGTGGTTGCTATCTGTTCTTCATAATTTGGTTGCTATTTTTTCTTCATAATTTGGTTGCTATTTGTTCTTCATATGTGGTTGCTATCTGTTCTTCATAACATGGCTTTTATCTGTTCTTCAATATGTTTATCAACAACAGCCACTCTTTATATTTCCCAATTCCTAAAAGGATTAATAAAAATTGTAAAGAACTATACAGTTATATCCCTTTACATTCTGAGTTAGAATTCTACTGGAACTGACTGCCATTCTTGGAGTTGATCATGTGTCTCCCTCATAGTCAATCATCTGCAACCACTCCTTACAAATGTGTTGGCCTTGTGTCAAGTTAGACATCAATATTTCTAAATTATTGCAAATTTTATTTTTTATTACAGATCTTTTTGGTGTTGTTTTGTTGTTGTTTTAGTCCTTCTGTAATAAAAGTCTTAGAACCAAATATAATGAGATAACAACTATGATTGCATAATTTCCTTCAACTACAAATCATTTAACCTTAAACATAACATTTGACCTGCTGATATCTCTTCATTCTTTTTTATTATCTTTTTCAAATACACAAGAAACTTCATAAACGTAAAGAATCAGAAGATTAATTTTTTTTTATTTTTCTGTTTATTTTTATGGTGAATTCTATATCATTAAAATATTAAAACAAACACCATCTACATATATATGTGTGTGTATGTATATATATATGTGTGTGTGTGTGTAGAGAGAGAGAGAGAGAGAGTGGGGGGGAGAAAGAGAGGGAGAGAGAGAGGAGATAAATAGATAGACAGATAGATAGATAAATAGATAGATAGATAGATAGATAGATAGATAGGTTTCTTTATTAGCCACACAGGGCTCAACACAGAGGGGACAAAATACAAATGTAGAGTTTTTTCTTTTCGAGGGGGGCGAAAACAAAGCAGAAAAAAAACAAAAGTGGGGACAACGATGAAAAAAAAACATCGCAAAATGTTTGGGGTATTTACAAAAAATACGAAATAATACAGAAAATTCCCAATAAATGGGGAGGTTATCCGTGGAAAGATAGATAGATAGATAAACAGATAGATAGATAAATAGATAGATAGATAGATAGATAGATAGATAGATAGATAGATAGATGGATAGATAGATAGATTTACACATGTCATCATCATCATCATCATCATCGTTTAATGTCTGCTTTCCAGGCTAGCATGGGTACACACATATATACATATACTACACACATACACATACATATACACACACGCACTTATACACACACACACACTTATACACACATACACTCACACTCACGTATATATATACCTGTAAGTGTGGACGTGTGAATGTGTATGTGTATGTGTGTGTGTGTGTGTGTGTGTGTATACTAAAGCCAGAATGTCTTCACCCAAGTACAGAGTAAACTGCTATCAATGCAGAGTACTTCCACAGCAAATGAATTCAATAAAAGCAACAACATGCAACTAGCCCCATGAATTAAGTAACAGCAAGATATAATTGCAGTTTGGGAAATTTCTCACAAAAGAAAAGCAAATAAAGCATTGTTTCCTTTTGTTTTCTTAACTTTTGTTTAATTCTTCAACATATTCTCACCTTAGTTTTGTTTCATATGTCATCTCTCAGTGTTCTCAATAGAATACCTCTTGTATTTTGCAATGATTAGCTATCTATCTAAGCATACATACATATATACACACACACACACACACACACTCGTATATATATATGTGGAAAGAGAGGGAAGGATGTACAAGTAAAGTGGTATATATATACATACATACACATACACACACGCACACACACACACACATATGTATATATATATATATATATATATATATATATATATATATATATATATATATATTATACCTATTTACATATCTTTCACTCTCGTACTCTTACTCTCTCTCTCCATATATATATATATATATATATATATATATGCATATACATACACACATACACATGTATATGTGTATGCATGTATGTGTGTATGTATGAAGTATGTGATGGTAAATATCTATGGAGGAGACAGAAAGGAATTAGAGAAGAGATATTTGTCAATTGAAATCTGTTTTTGAAACAATTCAATTGTATTCATGCACTATTATTAGTTTTACTCGGCAAATATATCTGATAATAAAACAGGAAAAATTTAAATAGAAACATAATCAAAACATCATCAACATCATCAGCATCAGTAATAACTAGAACAACACGCTTATATATATAGGTGTGTATGTATGTATACACACACACACACATGCACCTTTATATATATATATATATATATATATACTCACATAGTTGCAAGAATAAGAAATAATCATTTTCTAAGTCCAAATAGTATTCCTATGGAAATAAGTTTTTATTGGTTTTTTTAATTAAACTTGAAGAAAACTTTTAAAGAAAACTTTTGTAATATCTGTTTGTTGCGTGTGTGTGTGTGTGTGTGTGTGTGTGTGTATGGTTTGTGTGCACGTGTGTGTATGTTTGTGGATGAGTTTAGTGCGTTTGAGTGTGGCTGAGTGTGTAGTATATGAAGATAATAATAAGGATAGAAAAACTCAAGCAGAAGAAATAATAATGTGTAATAATAGTAATGATGATGTCGATAAATGTACGTATCTATAGTAGTAGTAGCAGTAGCAGCAGCAGCGAGAAAAAGGTAAAAGAATAACTGAAACAAAATATAAAGTTAATATGATAATACTAAGAGCATAAAAAAACGAAGGAGGAGGAGGAAAAAATATTAAGAAAGTGTAAAAAAAAAAAAGAAAAGAAGAAAAATAGGGAAAAGAGTAAAGATGAAAGATCTTTCGTTTCATTTGTTTCCATTCGTAGACAGAAAGTCCCCAGCTGAAAATTATCCAAGAGGCTTAGAAAAGCAATTTAGTAAAAATAAATTATTAGTTGAGTAAGATCAGAGAAACAAAATAATCAAGAAAGAAAGAAAAGAATTTAGGGGGGGGGGAAATATATATAATTTGTGCTGGAAAATAAAATTTATCCTCTCAACAACAACAACAACAACAACAGCAACAACATTGCAATATTATTGAAGAAAGAGGAGGCAGAAGCGGGGGGATGACAGTGACAATAATGATGATGATGATGATGAGATAGATGATGGTGATGATGATGATGATGATGAGATCGATGATAATGATGACGATGATGATGATGATAACAATAACAATATTAGGAATTGTTGTCATTGACGCTGTTGTCGTCATTGGCGTCTCCACTGACATCCTCGTTGTCATCATCGTCCTCATCTGCATCATTATCATAGATGCTGTTGCCATCATCATCATCATCATCATCATCATCATCATCATCATCCCCGTCATCATCATCATCGTCGTCATCATCATCATCGTCATCATCATCTTCATCATCATCATCATCATCATCATCATCATCATCATCTTCATCATCATCACTATCATGATCGATCAGCTCTACTCCCCATTGGTAAAAGACAGCACAGTGGGTGGGTGGGGAGCTGGAAGTCAAGAAATGTATGTTATCAATAAGATTTGGAGCCAAAATAGCTAACTGCATCAAAAGCTTGCACAGAACTAACTACTAACAGGTTGCAAGATGAGTTAACCGATGAGAACAATCGAGAATTTGATTTGGTTAACGAAATAATAAATAATAAATAAAAATTAAATAACACATACAAAAACAAAACCATAATCAAAGGAAAATGGGAAGCACTACAAAGGAAGTTCTGCTGTTAATTCCATCTTGGAATGACTCTTGCAGTTTTTTTTTTGCATCGTTTTATTTATCTTTTTTTTACTTTTGGCTTGTTTTGTTATTTCTTTACATACACATTATGTGTGTGTGTGTGTGTGCGTGTATGTGTGTGCAGGTACACACACAAACACACACACACACGTGTGTACACATGCATATGAGTATCTACAAATGTGTGTGTGTGTGTGTGTGTGAAGAGACCTGTTTGCTTTATGCTGGCATTTATATTTTTCAGCAAGTCTTCCATTCAAATCTGACATCCTCACACGAAATATATTGGCATTTAACAAAGCATTGTATTTTACAAGTAATTAGCTAACATCTTACTGATGAGGACAGCAGTGATCATGATCACCACCTTGATAATTCACACAACTATTCAATCAATATTAAAAAATATCTGGTACATATCACATATATCCATTATTCTGTTCTATAATAGTATTCATTTGATAATGGGTATTATTTTGACAAGAGTTAATTTTATAATAATTTTTACTTCTATATTTCTGAAGCTTGTTGAAATATTTTTTTCTAATAATGTTGGCTGATATTTTATGGGAGATATCTTGGATAACTTCTCTTGAAAATTGATAGATTCTCAAATGTTCAAAATATAGACGTGTTCCAACTTAATAGAACAGCGTATCCTGAGTCATCGTAATATCTTGGAAAAAGGTAAAATATACCAGGCAATATAATTATAAAACTCCTCTATTTGAGAAAAAGGAACACCATTGATAATAAGGCTGTACGTTCAAAGCTTAGAACTTGAAGACTGGCACTCGCTCAGTAATGGTGAGTGATCCAGTTGATCGAATCAATAGAACAGCCTGCTTGTGAGATTAAAGTGCAAGTGGCTGAGTACATCACAGTCATGTGCACCCTTAACATAAGTCTTCAGAAAGATTCAGAGTAACACCGAATGTGTCAGGGCTGGCCTTTCATAATACATGCACAACTCATTTTTACCAGCTCAGTGTACTGGAGCAACATGAAATAAAGTGTCTTGCTCAAGGAATTGCACTCATATCCTTACGATCGTAAGCCAAATATCCCAACCACTAAGCCACATACCTCCACTATGTTCAGTGCTAACCTGCTGCTAAATAACAATACTTACATGTTGCATACACTTAGCAGAAACACTTACAGACGCAAAGATTTGACTTTGAACTTTGCATTGGAAAACTCTTCTTTCTTACATCTCATTCCACGACTGAACTGTGTTTACAACTTCACTCTTTGCTGGCAACATTTCACTGTTTCTCCTGGTGTTGGAACATTGTTGTGAGGAAGACTAATCAACATCTTTACAGTCCCATAGCTTCACCGAAGTCTTCCATTATCCAGAATGAAAAAAAAGACCCTCTGCTGCAAGTGTGCCAATGTTTCTGATTCCGCATCGAAGTAATCATCAAAACCGAAAGTGGATCCCTAAAAGCAATCTTGTATGAAAATGCATTGAGAAAATGCACAGAATTTTTTATCAAAATACATTTGGTTTTTGTGAGATTAGAATTACTTCATTAAATTATCCAAAAGGTCCTGTGCTGGTGTCGCATGACAAGCACCCAATACATCCAGCCATAGAAACCATGCTAAAATAGACAATTTGAGCCTGGTGCAGCTCTCCATTTTACCAGCTCCTGTCAGACCGTCCAACTCATGCCAGCATGGAAAACGGATTATGACAATGTTGTTGTTGATGATGATGATGATAAAGATATCCCCAAATACTTTTCACAACCTTTATCAGACTGACTTTTCTTTAATGACATGTTAATCCCTGAAAACTTTTGGTTCTTGAAATTATTTCCCCTTCTCATTCGAAGTTGGCTGCATTTGCCACCAGGCATTTGTTTATCTGCCCTCAAAGCAAAGATTTCACCAATATGTTGTCAACCTGAAGATAAAGCAGAAGCTGCTTGCCCATGCTACCACATAATAAATGCTGTGTGAGATTGACTTGAATAAGCGAATAGGATTTGAAAGCAGTGACAGGTGACTATGAAGATATTCTGTGAATACATGTTACATGAGACATATTGCAACTTTGCCATGGTTTGTTGGTTAGATGTATCTATCATAGAAGCAGACTAGTGAAGATCTGAAAGCATAGATTTGGCTAACGGAGCTAGTTGGAGAATAACTGAATCAGAAGGACAAGTGTAAGATGATGAAGGACTGTAATTTTTAGGTATAAACCATAGGATTGGTCTAACAAATGCCAACATGAGAGTATTTTTGTAAAAATAAAAGGAAGTAAAACGTTCTTAAACTATGAAGATAATATATTGCCCTTATTTGAACATCTGTTACATAACTATGCAACAATTATAAATGAGTGTTTTGAATATAAAAGGATAGTATTCTCACCTTCATTAGAAATACTTGCATTGCAAAGACTTTCACAGTTGGAATATTACATAACATTCTAGGGCAGCATAGGCCAGTATGTTTTAAAATTGCAAAATTACTTTAACGATAACTTTATCCAACTTATATACTATTAGTTGAGTAAGATCAGAGAGACAAAATAATCAAGAAAAAAAGTAAAGAATTTAGGTGGGAAAAATATAATTTGTGCTGGAAAATGAAATTTATCCTCTCAACAACAATAACAACAACAATGTTGTAATATTATATACTATTTGATGTTCTTTAATATTCTACTATTTCTAATTCTAATCTCTTTTTCACAATAACATTTTACAATTACCAAAAGAGATTTAAACAAGGACTAGAATTTATTAATCCTAAATTATTCAACATTTTAGACCTGCTTTAATAGAATTGCATTAAGCTCACGCCTACAGCAGAGACTTGTTGGAATCACATCCCTGGCTCAGTTTAGAGATTTCACATATGTTCTTTGGATATATATGTGATATTCCTACAGACATATGCATTATATAATTAAGCATATTTATTTAATTCTACATGCAGATATTATATATATATATATATATATATTCTACATATAGGTCTTACCTATAAGTATACTTATTTTTCTAACATATCATTTTTTCCTTATGTGTTTTATTTTTGTTTTGTAAATTAAGAGTCAAAAGATTCCAAGCTTTTACAAAAACTTTGGCTTCATTTTCCCCATTTAAATTCTTTCTATCACTTTACATTTTCTCTCTTTCAGTATTCAATTATTGATTTATTGGTGAGGATGTAAGGTTCAAATCACATATTGCACACATTAAAAATAGTTTTAGTGAGTTAAAAGAAGTTTCTCTTGTTTTCTCTGCTCTCTCTCTCTCTCTCTCTCTCTCTCTCTCTCTCTCTCTCTCTCATTTCTCCACTGCTGTTTCAAATTCAAGCTGATGACAATCCTCAATGACTTCAAGTAGTTGAAAGTGGTTTCAGTTCCAAAAATCAAACAAGATTCTGTTTCTTATTTTCATTTAAGTAGATATACACCTCAAATAATATTTAAGTATTTTCCTTAGAACTTATGGAGAATAGAGCAGTAACAAGAATAACTTCCAAAGTAATCTTTCTTTTGGCTGGCAACAATTTTTTAAAACTTTAAAAGAAAATTATGGTGTATAGAGTAATAGAATATATATGTACAGATGTGTATGTAAATGAGTGTTTATGTGCATGCATGTGAGTGTGTACAGAAATAATGCCTTATCAAATGCCATACAAGATAAATTCCTGATTTATTGAAATTATCTTCCTTCTAAAAGAGAAGTAAACAAATACCTTGCAGGAATCTCAACCAACTCCACTCCATATGAGAAGAGAAGGTATTTTCAAGGGTCAAACTTCTCTGAAATTGACTTGTTGTTAAGGAGAAAGCAACAAGCATAATTCCCTGGAGACAAAAGGACAGCTGTAGACATGTTTCTCCCTCACAAAGCACCATCAGCACTGCAGTTGACCCGAACAAACCACAGTCATTTGGCATTTAATAAGCTTTCTGTCATCTTTTTTTTTTTTTTGTTCCTATTCATACTCCTGGGCCATCTGAGTTATTTTTCTTTGTGAATTTTTGCTTAATTTGTGAATGTTTATACATTTGTAATATGCATCCATCTGAATAATCTTACAGGTCTCTTCCATCTAATCAATGTATAGGTGTTACTTGTTAACATAGGTGTGGTTTTTCAGTTCATTAACAAACAATGACACACTCGTTATCAGGTTTTGAAAGCAAAGCTCAACATCCTGAAACCGAGGATGCTTTTGAAGATGCATCTCAAATGAGTCAACTTGAGTCCTTCTGTCATCATTGGTTTGTGGGCAGGATTACACTACACATGTGGCAAACTAGGTACTAAGACTGGCAGGGTGTCACAAATAACTTATTTAAAATTTCTACTCCACTTAAGAATCGGAAAACCTGGCAGTAATGAGATTATTCCAAGCTGGAGAGCTGGCAGACTTGTTAGCATGCTGGGTAAAACGTTTGGCAGCATTTCATCCAACTTAATGATCTGAGTTCAAATTCCTCAAAGATCAACTTTGCCTATCATCTTTCCAGGGTCATTGAAATAAGAACCGATTAAATATTGATGTTGATGATATTGACTCACTCCCCTAAAATTGCTGGCATTGTGCTAAATTTTGAAACCAATAAGAAGAAGAAGAAATGAAGTCATTCTTTGGACAAGAAGGAAAGTGAAGATGGGTAAAGAAGAGCTGAAGAGTATCCAGCAGTGTCATCATTTGCCATTTGATTTAGAAATATTTTCAATTTCTTCAATGACATGCATCATCATAAAATTTACATTTCTCATTCACATCTTAATCATAGTTCTTCAGCTTTTTTTGCCAGCTAATGAAAAGAAAGTTATGCCTGGAGGATGGTGTAAGAAAAAAACAAAACAAAAACCCTGGAGAAGGAAGAACTCAATGTAGAAATGAAAGAAAGCAGCACATATTGTAGGGACGGAGGAAGGATCAAACACTGAAGGTTTGGCTTAGGGGACTGAATCACCTGGTACTAGCTTTGCTCATAAATAAGAAAAAATGCAGTGTTGTTTGGTGTGTATGAGTGAGGAAGGCAGAGAATGTGGTGTTATCATCATCATCATCATCGTCGTCGTCATCGTCATTATCATCATCATCATCATCATTGTCATTGAACATCTATATTTCATACTGGCATAGTTGGGTGGTTTGATAAGATTTTTTGGGCCCAAAGACTGCTGCATGTCTTGTGTCTGCTTAAGCATGATTTCTATGACTGGATGATTTTTCTACGGCTGAGGACATCTTCCATGCCACCAGCACTACTTTCAAGACTATGAGCCCCATGGAGCAACCTTATGTTTGGAGATGAATAGGAAAGTATGAGAAGGGTCAGAGCAGAACAGGTTTCTTGTTGTAGAAGAGCTACATGGGGCGAAAAGATTGGAAGTAAGCTGGTGATGAGGTATCATGGTGGCGTTTCAAAATACGAAGTACACAGAAATATGTGGGGCAGGGGTGTGCAGGTGGGGAAGGGTAAAGGAGGTCTGATAGTGTTGAACTGCAGAATAGAAATGCTGATACTCTAAACAATAGAAGGATAAGAGGGATTACAAGCTCTTGCATTGATTGCATAAGGAAGAGAGAGAATCAGGCACAGTATATGAAGAGATTGAGATGTATGGGGAGTGGGAAGAAAAGATAATTTAGTGGCACAGTGGGTGATCAATGAAAAATAAGGGTGGAGATGGTATTAATGGATGAACAATGGTTAATAAGTGAAGTGGTTTTGGGTTGTAACGAAAGGGAAATCAAGAAAGACCTGTCTTCTTGTACCCCCTCGTATATAGGTATATAGGGTGGGGGTACTATATACCCTCCCCCTATATCCTTGAACCCAGCAAAGAGTTTGACCATAGCATACACCAATACACACATGTACATACATGCATGCACCAACAAGACAGACACTTATCAAATAGACTCTCTCACCACCCCCAATCTATACACCCTCATACATAACCCCCCTCCATATACACACAAACACAAACATTACACACTACAGGCTAGCATAAAACTCCTTGCAACCTTAACTAATACAGAAAGAAAGCAGACGATTTAAAACAATTATATCTACCTACACTCCTGGAAAAATTATAGGTATGACACTACTACCCATCACTTACCCCATACCCACAGCAGCACCCCACTCAATAAAGCACACGTTTCCCACGATTACTTCAAGATAACTCTTACCAGCTTTACAGAAAATCCAACCAAGGGACAGAACTCTCAACCTAATCCCCTAGCCTTTATCATTTCACCATTTTATTTATAGCAACCAGAAACCAAAGGTGTCAATTCACCTCCGACAATAGGCAGCAGTCGCCATATTCCCTTCCATATTGGCTAACTCTGATGAGCTTAAGGTTACATAATCAGATTGTTACCTAACACTCTATTGTATCCCTAGCAATTGGTTTGATGCTTGGGATGCAATAGAGTGGTACAATAGATGGTCAGATCAGCTGTGATCGATATATAATACCGTACATTTCAGATAATAAACACACACACGCACACACACACACACATACACACATACACACACATGTATATAAGAAGAAAAAGAAAACGGTGATTAGGAAGTTAATGATTGCTTATTATTAACCTCAAATTAATCATCATCCCTTATAGCTGTTTCAATTAATATACAGTAAATATTAGATCTCTATGACCTGAGCATAACATCTCCAGAGGAAAAAAATATACCCTCGGATGTTTTCCCCTCTGAAGATATTATGCTCTGGTCATATAAATTTAATATTTACTGAGTATTAATTGAAACAGCTGTAAGGATGATGATTAATTTGCTGTTAATAATAAATAATTATTAACTTTCCAATCTCCATTTTCCTTTTCTTCTTTTATATAAATATAAACTTTATGTTTTTATATATATATACCTATTATTTTAAGGAAATTAATTCCCCTAATATACTCGGTATTGAACTAGTATCTAATTGGATGAAACCATCCCTTCATGAGGTTAACACATTCTCTAATCGAATTTATATATATATATAAATATATATATATAAATATATATAAATATATACACACACACACACACACACACACATATCCATGTTAATATCAAACAGTAAGAATGAGTACTCATGATGGAGAAGAGTACCAATCGTCCCACTAAAATGGCATAGAATATTGGTTTCATATTTTTTTATAATTGTTATATTGCTCTAATTCAGTTCTGACTCAGTATTGAACTGAGTTTGGTGACTTTTGCCTTGTTTAGTAAATGTAGTTGTATTTTGTTAATTTGTACAAATAATAGTTCTTCTAATTTGCATACTGCTTTGTTTTGCACATGGATTTTTAGTTACTGCTTTAATCAGCGTGTACTTTTGAGTATATATTGCTCACATGTTCCCTCCATTATTGCTGGGTCGATCTTCACATGGATAATTCTGTATCAAAATATAACAATAATTAAGATCTAAACTGTTGATATATGAATTTGAAAGAGATAGTTGAATAACTGTAAACCTAATTCTGGACCACCCTGTACATTTATTTATACATCATTTAACTTACCCATTCAAATAAGCTCACCTAACATCTCATGACTCTTTCGGAAACCCCAAGCCTTTTGCATCTCTTGAAAATCTTATCCTGCCCTCGTAATAATTGTTAACAGCCACACCTAGCTTACTTCTTTATTTATTGACAGTCGTTTCTAAGATTGCCATTAATTTTGATAATACAATTCCTTTTCTGTTTTGCTGATCAGAAAGAAAATATTGTTAAACTTATTTCTGTTCAAACTGTGATCAATGAGGCATGTTGTCTGTTACTGGTTGGGGATGCTGGCAGATTGATCTTGAATGGATGTCCACTTGAAATATTATTAGCACAATATAAATTAATTATTTAATTATTTAATTATTATTGGCACAATGTGGTCAAAAGGTTCAACTCAAAAGGTTCATTCAGTATACATTGAAAATTGAAAAACATCCTGCCAAACTTAACAAAGATGGATTTACTACTACTACTACTACTACTACTACTACTACTACTACTATTGACATCAAATACCATCATTGTTTCACAGTATTGTATTTATTTGATTTTGTCTCGTTTGATCTTTAAAATGTTTTCTTTGCAAATAATGATAAATATATTAAGTCAAAATTACTGCTTAATTACTCACTCAAATAACTAAGTGTCTTTGATGATCTTTGCACTTGGTTCTTAGTTTCTTAAGGGTCTCTCAGTGTCTTCAAATACAACTTGTCTTCAAATCATCAATATTCAACATTACTCGTTCTCATTTGAAACAAATTTATATCAAAATCTACATTATTTTCTTTTTCATAGTTTTAGATTTTATCCACTGCTACGTAAAAAGCACTCAATACACTCTGTAAAGTGGTTGGCATTAGAAAGGGCATCCAGCCATAGAAACCATTGCCAAAATAGACTATGGAACCTGGTGCAGCTCCTGGTCTTGCCAGTTCCATTCAAAGCATCTAACTCATGCCTGCAATGGAAAACAGATGTTAAACAATGATGATGATGAATATGATGATTTAGCCTATTTCTCTCAATGTCTTTTGCAGTGCTACAATGTATTCTTTTAATCACTCTATGCCGTCACACCATACTCTTAAGTGTTTTTCCAAATCATTAAATATTTCTTGCTGATATCCTGGGTCAGCTCTTTTCTTGCTGACCATTGATCACCAGCATTCTAGCCATGATTATCTAAACTTTTCTCATGTGTCTAAGATTACAATATTCTTTGTTTCCTTCCATATTTTTCAAGATGGTTAGATAGGATTTGATGAAGACTTAACTATTTCTAAAAGATCCAGCAATCCCTTAGAAACCTCTATTTAGGATCAAGCAATCCCTAAGGTTCCCCTGCAGTCAGTCTGTGCCCCAAGTTAGTGTGTGCTCTAAAGTGATACCTGCTCTGTCACACGGCCTTTTTATATGTGTTTCCAAGTAGTGTTCAATTCTTACTGCCAAAGACATGGCAGTTATCCCCAGAAATATATGATGGCTTCTGAGCAACATAGCATACAGGACGGAAATTTAACTGCATAATGAAATTGAATTGACGTTATAGAAGAATGATTTAATTTTGATCAACAGAGACTTTTGAAATGGCTTTTGGATTGACTTGAGTGGAGAAAAGATTCTTGTTTTATTACAAGGAAGTGACTCAGTTCTAGACTAAATGATAACCTAATAAAACGTGGCTAACAACAGAAAAGTGAGTCTTATTACTGAAAAAGTGAGATATTGTAGGAGACTAATTTTACAGCTTGATAAAAGGTGACCGACAAAAGAGAACTTGGAGGTACGTTGTATGAGTGTAGAAACAATATTAGACTCATAAAAGCTTCTTGGAAAGAAAGAATGAATTTTTTTTAATACTTAGAATGAGAGAAGCCAAAGTAGGGATACAGAAGCAAAGCAAGAATGAAGACAAGTGTGTGTGCTGTAGGAGAGCTTATGTATCTAAGTGGCATACTTTAGAGCTAGAAAGAGAGGAAAAGAGAATGGCCAGAGGCAAGAAAAATTTCGTGGTAAGACACATGCCAAAGAAAATCATTAATAGAAAGGTAGAGAAAAGCTTTGTGAAAATCCTATTGAATTTATTAAGTGACAGAGCAGGTGTTCTCCTTCAGATATAGAAGAGATAATCTGTTGCTTTTCAATTATTCAACACAGGTGACAAATCTGTTACTTTTATGAAAGTCATATCAGAGGCATCGTTTTGGAGACAATAAGCTTTCATTACATCAGAAGCAAAAATACTTCCACTGCTTAGCGTTTCACCATTTTTTACTCAATTTTAGCATCATGTTGTTGAACTTGGTTTAGTTGGTTTCTCATTTAGATTATTTTATAGTTCTTTTGATTAATTATCAAATTAATATTTGTCATTTCACAGTTTCTAAACTTCATCATATAAGTTATTTCATCAATTAACTCAATGTTTTCTCACTTGAAACTTCCTCCACTTACAGGTGAGTCATTTTTCCCATTCCCTTGTTCTACCTCAATTAGAGTCTTATCGTCTTCTTCCATCTACTTTCCTTATTACTCTATTATTTCTCATACACATGTATCTCATCTATTTCATTTATCATTCATCTTTTTCCCCATGTATCACTCACTCCTACTCTTTCTCCTTCCTTTACTCCTCATAATACAAAAACAAACTACATTGCGAAATTCTTTTTATTAGGCAATAATTTATGACAGTCAAAAAGTGCTGCTGAAATTCTTATACTTTTTAGAAATTTTGGCACCAAAATTGTACTTCAATCCGTTATTATGATTAAAAGATTTTTAAAAATGCTTATTCATCTTTTTAGTGAAATGTGAATAGTAAAATTATTGAAGTAAAAAACATCCAAGATAAGATGTAAATACACACACACACACACACACACACACACACACACACACATATACATGCACATACACATGAACGCACTCACTCACTCACACACACACACACACACATGAATACATATACACACAAAAACATCTGCACACATATACTTGAGACAATGTTGTAACTCCTATGTGGCTACTTGAAGTGCATGAAATAACAGTGAAATCTTTCTCAGATCACACTCTGCTGTCTTAAATAATGAGGGACATGTTGAACAAAATGAAATGCAATAAATGTGATGGTCATGGCTAGAACCTTCTCTTCTTATCATAGATCAGAACAGGTCAGAAACTAAACAACAACAGCTTGTGTCTACTGCACTTGCAATAAGTTTAAAGATTTTTATCTGAAATATGTAGCATGCCTTCCGCATTTACTTTTGTTGGTCTTTCACTTTACACACCCAATTGAATAATATATACACAGACACACTTCTTAACTACATGAAAATCTTGGTTCCCTTTCAATTTGGCTTTGTTTAGCCATTACTCATCTGTTGAATATAATTCTACTGGTCATCCATGGCAGCTACAGCCAAAACCACTAAACAACATTTAGATAAGCCAATAAACAGTACGGATCAATTTGTGCCAAAATGTAAACCACTCCACCAGGAAATCAACTGGTCAGCTTGATGCTATTTTTTCATTGGTTATAACTGGCCAATCAGCAACTGCTCTGTGACTACTTTCCTGAGCTTCTCTTGTGGCAGTTAATGGAGCTACTGATAAAAATCAGCTCAGAGCTCTGGGAAAACTGGTACTAGTCAGCTGCTGGTTACCCAGCACATATTAACACATACACACACACATACAGTCTGTTGTTAGTCCATTGTATCTGATTCTCGTAAACTTCTGAATATTGAGGCAAACTACAAACTTGTTGACTTACAAATACAACTCATTTGAATCCATCATTTATTTTTGTTTACTTTAAAAACCTACTCTGTTTGCATCGGTTGCACTGGCCTCCTTGTCTTGGTGTTTTCCCTACGTTTTAGCTGAAACATAGGGAAAGAAGCAATCAAGGTGACGATAAGGGTCCAACTAATGCAAATAAGCGACATAAGAGTCCCTCATTTCAGAAATATAGAATTGTGTAAATTTTTTAAAATGTTTCGTGATTTATACATTCAAAAACTGTGAAGAACAATTTCGTTTCTATGTGGTACAGCCTGTCAAATAATGAGCCAAAAAGGGAATCTTTTAAAGGACCATTTACCTTGCAAGAAATGGCAGCCAAATTTTGTCTGTCTGTCTGTCTGTCTGTCTGTCCATAACAACATCTAACGAGTTTGTCATGAATCACATATCACCATTTTGAAGAACACACATTGTTTAATGTGTGAATGTAGTTCCAGACATCTTTAATTTTTTATCTTTTACAATTACTTGTTTCAGTCATTAGACTGCGTCCATGCTGGGGCACCATCTTAAAGAATTTTTAGTTGACCCCAATATTTATTTCTTTAAGCCTGGTATTTATTTTATTGGTCACTTTTGCCAAACTGCTAAATTACAGGCATGTAAAGAAACCAATCGCAGTTGTCAAGCAGAGATGGGGGACAAACACATAGAAACACACACACACACACACACACACATGATGAGCTTCTTTCAGTTTCCGTCTACCAAATCCTCTCACAAGGCTTTTGTCAACCCTAGGCTATGGTAGAAGACACTTGCTCAAGGTGGTATGATGGAAAACTTCAGACATAGGTCAGCCTTGATCTAATGACCTTACAAACGAAAGAGATTGCAGTTATGATCGTTCTGTAGAGTTCGGGTTATTTTGGCCGGTATAATCTGATGTGTCCTTCCAGTATTTAATTTCATTTGAGAGACATGTACATACTATTTATAGCATTGTTCAAGACCATATGAAGGCTCTGCATTCCACACAGAGAAGAAACAAACAAAACATCATATGTTTATCTTTTCAATGCTCTAGAATTGGTAAAATATCTTAACTGAGATGTTAACTGAACCAGAGAACTCTTCGCCATAAACTTGCGGCTGCGAATGGCAATTCCACTGTCTTTCCATTCACTTCATCCACATTAGCTAAGATGAATCTATTGTTAATGTATTGGAGTATGTCTTCATGGAAGGGAAATTTGCTGTGAGTATACACATACATACATACATACATACGTACATACATACATACATACATACATACATACATACATACATACATACATACATACATACATACATATAACTGTGTCTATAACACACTGTGTATATATTTGTTATACATGCACTTCGAAAATCCTGGGTCATTAATAAATTGTAGCACATAAACACATGCATGTTTGCACACACATGTGTACATAGATACGTACATAGACACATACATACATACATACACATATGTGGGTATGTATGTATATATCTACCTATCTATGTGTGTGTGTGTATGTGTGTATGTGTGTGTGTATTTTATATACATATATATATATATATGTACACTCATATGAACATTCTAAATAAGAGGCAGATGGAAACATGAAATATTATTAATAATAATATAATAATATAATATATAAATATAGTAAATTAAAAGAGAAACAAGAAGACCAAAAATTAAAATGTAGTAACATATTCTGGAATCTAACCAAAATGGCTAACTGAAAATATTTCAATATTGAACTGCAAATTGTAAAATGTCAGAATAGTAAAGAAACAATAAATTTTGAAGATTCTAGAACAGAAAGAGAGAGAGCAGGTGGTAACTGAAGAATTTTATATTACCAACAGCTGGATTAAGCTGATATATTGACTTGTACAAGATGGTAGGGGTGGAAGGGATGAAGATGAAGTATAGAGACAAAATATGAAAAAAATGAAAAACTTGGATATCTAATTAACTTGCTAAAACAATATCAAGAAATCCCATTTGTTTAAGTTTCAATGTGTTCTTTTGGTTTTTGTGTGTTGTTTTGTTTTGCGATTTTGACTTTGATTGTTTTTGAATCTATTGCCTAAGGGAACTGTTAGTTGCTTTGTTCTGATTTTTAGATTAACACATATATAAATGCATATGAATGTATGTACATATGTATATCTATATGTATGTATATGAGTGTGTGTGTGAGTGTGTGTGTGTGTGTGTGTGTGTGTGTGTATATATATATACATACACACACATACGTATATGCATGTATGTCTGTATTTATGTGTGTGTATACATATATATATATATATATATACATATATTCATCCACACATACATACATATCAGACATATATACACACACATATATAAATATATATATATGTATATATGTATGTATGTATATGCATTCATAAGTGCAAATACGTAAACATATATTCATACATATGAATATACATAAATATATATTGTATCTATATTATCATATTATATTGGATATAATACTTCTGTGTGTGTATGCATATAGATGTGTTCCTTATTGTGTGCTCGTGTGTTTGTGTGTGTGTGTGTGTGTGTGTGTGTGTGTGTGTGTGTGTGCGTGCGTGTGTGTGTGTGTGTGCGTGTGTGTGCGTGGGTGGGTGGGTGTTTGCATTCTGTGTGTTACTTTGAATATGTGTACCTTGCTGTATTAATATTGTTCAAACTTGTTAAATTTAGAATGAAGAAAAACTAAAAAGAGAGAAAATATGATAAAATCCTCAAAATCAAGAAATGGAAAATATTTTATAATTTATAAAAGAGTAAATAACTTAAAGCAGCTATTTTAGATCAAATCCATAGAATGAATGGTAGCATGGTTGTAGTCCATTTGCTGTGAGTTCTAATCTAATTTGTTGATATGAACATGATACCAATTCATTTAATGCTGAAGTCTTTTTCTGATGACTAAATCCTCATAAAAGAAGAAAGATACCATTTACCAGTAATTGAGATACAAATGCAAAAAGGAACACATCTGGAATCGAATAATCTATTTCTGTCTTAACATGTTATTCTAAGGATTGCATTTGAATCCACAATTTGAGTTTGTTTGCAGCTGAAAACAATTGAATAGTTCTGGTGAATTGTAGAATTAATGCATTTTTGTTCTGCCTTTTCAAAATTTCAAACTGAAAAATGCAAACCATTAAGAAGGCTTGCAAGATGGAGCATGCTGAGTTTCCATCACTCAAGTGACCTTGAACGATAATCATAAGAAAAGTTTTGAGCAATGAAACAAAATGACAACATGATGACAGGCAAAAGTATAACGTATATGATTCCATTGTGAAGAATGAATTGAGAAGAATTCAGTGTTTCAACCAGTGGCATTTATTCAAGAGCCTAGTAAAATGTTTCATAAAAAGTGATTTTATTTCTAGTGAAGGAAGCATGGCGAACCGATGGAGCAGAAGTAAGAGACTTAGTTTTAGGAAGCAAAAAATAAGTGAAATGAGATGAGAAAGGCTTATGAATACGTTTAACTCTTTCACATTGAAACAGGCTTTTCTGACTCAAATGTTTTACTTGGTTTACATCAAAGGTGGCCAGATATGGCCTCTCACCCCTATCCTACAATGTCATTCTAAAAGTAAGCAACCATGTCATCAAAACCGTAAAGCTAAGAAATATACATACATAATTATTTCAAAACAATGTGAATAAATAATTACATTTAACAGAGTAATCTGAATGCTTAAGTTAAGGGTGCATTACACATATGTATATGTGTTTACACATATGTGTATGTGTATATATGTGTATGTGTATATATGTGTAGGCAAGTGTATTTGAGTCTGTTTCTTTTTTTTGTTTTGTTTTTTTTTGTTCTTCAAAATCTTAGATTCCCTTCTATTTGTACTCTGCTGCGCAATTCTATAGCTTGTACTCTTTCCCATTGTTTTGTTTTTGATATTTCTAGAGACTCTGAGGTGGCAGAGTCATTATTGCAGCAGGGAAAAATGCTTAATGACATTCCTGTCAAATTTATATTCTGAGTTGAAATTGTGCCGACTTTGCCTTTCATCCTTTCTGGATCGATGAAATAAATACCAGTTACACACTGGGGTCAAGGCACCAACTTATCCCCTCCCCTGAAATTGCTGGTCTTGTACCAAAATTTGAAATCGATATTTCTTGAGTCACTTAATTATTCTATCATTTTGCTTACATTGACTCAAGATTAAACAGTTTGAAGTTTGAGTAAGAAAATGTTGCGCTGCTGACCTTTGTTGGTAATAAAAGACTTTGTTTTGTTTTGCTTCATTTATTTTTGTCTTTGTAAAAAAGTGATACTGCTTTGTAGTGCAACATGTGCAACAAATGTCAAAGATCTGACGATCAGGTTGTGAACTGTTAAATGCACAATGTCAATTCCCATGCTGGGAAAGGATAAACTGAGTGAATGAGCCGACAGAATCGATGAAACCTGATGACACTTGCCAATGTGAGTAGAAGAGGTGCTTTTGATTGTACAGATAAGAGGCAAATGGAACGACAGAACCTGATGCAAAGTACTTTTTGCTGACATAGGAAGACCAAGGAAGACGTGGAAGAAAATGACGACATTGGAAATGATAATGCTGTATTTCACAAACCGGATGGGGAATGGTTAAGAAGAATGGTGGTATGCTGTACGGCACATATCCCCAACACATTTTACTGAGTAAAAACAGAAGTTGAATGATGACAAGGATTATGATATTGGGATGCTTTGTTTGTACAACTCTGCGTCAGATATATTGCCATTATTGTATAGTACAAAGGATTAACAATACTAAAGGATTAAAATTAACTCCAACATATTTTCTTATTTAAAGGAATTATTCAGTTTGGCCGAATTGGTAAGAAATAAGGGGTAAAATGTAAGAATGTCTTAGAATGGATGATTGATATGAATTAGTCGTTAGTAACTTCCTTTTAATGGGCTTGGCTCTTTCCAATAAGCAGCTCATTTCAAGAAACAGTTTAATTCTCGTTTAATAGCCTTTCATAGAATTTGGTTCAGTTGACAAAAATTGTTAAAAACCCTCATTCACAAAGGTAAGGAAGAGCAAATGGCTTTCTAGATTTTTTCTTATTTGGAGAATCTTTCAAAAAAGATCTTTGTTGGTTTCTTGGAACTGATGTAAGATTAATACTAAAAGGATTTCAAATGAGCTGATACTTTAATCCACTGACATCAAGGAAATAGGTATCTTACTAATTATGTAGTAATAAAAAGATTCATCTGGATTAACAGAACAGCTTAATTTTTTGCTCCTTACTTTCTGCAGCGTAACATTTTCCCTTATATTCATGCAAACAAGGTAAAAGTCATTCAGATTTTTATTCTACACCTCAAAATTTTATCCAGAATTATTTCAATATATCATTGAAGTCTCTAATAATTCATTTGCTGTCAGGAAGTTTTAATGTAAGCTTAATTATTGTATCCTTCTGATTTCTTGTAATCAATTCTTTTACATCTTTTTATTCGCTACAATTCAAGTTACCATTCTCTCATCACAGTCATCTTACTTCTGAGTGAAGCTAAAGTGCTTCTTTCTCAGCATTTAACTCTCAACTTAACAAACTAGAGAACAAGATTTGACAAAATTCATCACCATACTTACAGTACCATCAAGAACAGATTTAAGAGCTAGAAGCTGTATCTTCAAACATAATACATTATGTAATTTATGACTTAATTGATATTTCACATTCTTGCTAAAGATACAACTCTACATCTCATCTTAATTCCATCAGCTGTGTAGTTACCATTTACCAAGAAAAACCTATTTTGAAAATAAATTCAATACATTATCTATCACGGTATCTTTAAAACCTAAATCATTGACATATCTTTCATATTACAAACAAAAGAATCTTTAAGTTGGAGGATAATGAACTTTTTGGATTTTTGATACAACCCAATCTTTTCTTTTTTTTTTTAATATCATCTGACATGTCAGATAATTTTTAATGAATTGTTTCATTCGACAATGACAGAGTTTTCAGTTTCTTTGCTGTATTTTCTCCCAGCATACAATCAACAATATCTTTGCAGCAGGGCAAAGATCAAAGCTTTAGGGATTGTAAGGGGTTTCTTATTTTCAGCAATTCTCAGAACAATAATATGAAAACCAAGGTAAGCTTCATTTTGTTGATATATCTGACCTAAAGTTGCATAAATTTCACAGTAGATACTTTCTGTTCAAAATAAAATCGTTCTTTGTTAATCGGATCAAGATGATTGCCTGACAAATACCATTTTAGAATGTTTTAGGCTTCACTGAATCCTGAGTGGTATCATGAAACTTTTATGAAACAACAAATTATGGGAAACCTTTTTTTCAGTTTTATACAAGTAAAATGAAATTCCCCGTGTAATCATTGTACTTTCCAATCAGATCATCCATGTATAGAACCTTAAAAGCACTAAAAATAGGTGAAATATTTTGGGAATGCAAAGTTTATTGGTTTCTGGCACAAAATACAACTTGTTGGGGGAAGTAGTTAAGAAAAAAAGGGACTGAAGACAAATATATCAAATAAAGTACAAAGTACAGTGATGGAGCCTGTCAAGTGAATGCCAGGTGTAGCTTGTTAGTTGCAATTATTTCAAAGTTCCACTATTTATACAAAACTTGAACAAACCCTGCAATTTCTCTTGCATGCCCTTAGAAGTAAGGGTACTCCTGTTTAAGGGCCCCTGTTCTACCTGATTTTTTGACCTGAAGCAATACCCAATTTTCTCTCAAATCACATAAATACATTCTTAAGAAAATGAAGACAATGCTGTTATAGGCATTCCAAAAGTTGGGATGGTCACAGCTGAA